>NC_048600.1:65841990-66074490 GCF_003668045.3 Cricetulus griseus
TGGGCCTAAGGTGCATGGTATATCCCAGGCTTATGAGAAACATCCTTATGAGTACTGAGAGCTAGGAGGTAGATGTGGGTACCAGAGTAGGAAGAGGACTCAGAGTCACGAGCAAGGGGAGCTGTAGTTGGTTATTAAGTGTAAGGATATCAAACTACCAGTGTACTGGGGTGACCAGGTGGAGTTGTGTAACTGTGTGAGCATTGATATGGGAAGAGTTTGAAGCAGGGAGCTCACTGGGGACATGGGTGCTGAGCCTGGACCTAAAGAAGGTAGGAAGGTTGGAGAATAAGCCCAGAGCCGTCAGAGTAGGGACATCAACAAGAAGGGGGACATTTGGGCTGGAGAGATGGCTCAGAGATTAAGAGCACTGGCTCCTCTTCCAGAGGTCCTGAGTTCAATTCCCAGCAACCACGTGGTGGCTCACAACTATCCGTTATGAGATCAGGTGCCCTCTTCTGGTGTGCAGTTATACGTAGAAGCAGAATGTTGTATACATAATAAATAAGTAAATAAATAAAATCTTTTTTCCCTAAATAAAATCTTTTTTAGAAAGAAGGGGGACAGTTGGGAAGAGGAGAATTTGAAACAGGGTCAGAGGTGCTGGGCAAGGTGTGGCCCCTGGGTGAGAGCATGAGTTGGCCATCTCAGTGTTGGTACAAGAGCCTAGAATGAGGTCAGCACTTGAGACAGTGTGGATACATCCTTTACTGTGTCACTGGGGAACTTCTGGGGCAGCAGACAACAGATCCAGACAGTCAGTGAGGTCCCAGGACCAGCAGAGCAGGCAGGACCAGACTGTTGTTCAGGTTGCATGCTTGGCCTGTCTTGAATGCTAGAAAGACACTTAAGCTTCTTTTGAGGGACAAGGGAAACCACTGCCAAATCTTAAGCAGGAAAATGTTATAAAGAAAGTCATGTTTGAGGAGCATTTCTCTGAAGACAGAGGGACCTCCAGCCATGGACACCACTATCTCCTCCAATGGCCAGTACCCTCTTACTGGCCCCTCTGTAGACTTGAAGGCCAAAGCAAGCTGCATGCTATAAGAACCAATTTGACTGGGCGGGAAGCACGCTGCTGGGGATCTGACCTGAGGTGGTGAGGCTTGGTGGGCAATGGAGGGTCTTGCATAACCATAACTGGCTTGATCTTTTACATACAGGGTCCTCCTGGGCCACAGGGAGCTCCCGGGCCACCAGGGATCCCTGGAGCCAAGGTTGGTGTAGCTGCATTCATGGGACCCCCCAAGTATTAATCTCTAGGTCCCACTTCTCCTCTCATCCCTGATATATATACCCCTAATTTCCTCCTGGCATACTAGCCTCGCTTATGGGGCTTGGAGAAAGGGGTCCTGCCCCTTCATAAGTAATTCAAATTCCTTCTTTAGACCCTAGTTCTTGAAGGGAGGGCCTGAAAATGAAGAATGGACTTCTTGTGACTTATAGTGGCCCACAGATGTATACAACGTTTCTGTGGCTTGTACTTGTTCATCATTCCTTGTCTCAGGACAAAGAATCCAGGGGTGGGCAGGATCTAGTTCTGATACCAGCAGCCCTGGACTCCATGACCTAGAGCAAGTCACTGAACCCTGCAATCTTAGGCACCCAGCCAGCAGGGACAGCCACCAGCTCTAGCTGCCCTTCAGGCTGAATACACAAAGAGAGACAATGGGCACCTTCTAGGAAGTCCATCTGCAGGAACCCAACCCAGGGACTGTAAACTGATCGGGGAGACGGCAGTTCACACCTTGGGTCACTAACCCACTGACCATTGAGGAAGGCACAATTCCTTTTCCCATTTGTTACTTTCTAGGGTGAACTTGGATTGCCTGGTGCCCCAGGAATCGATGGAGAGAAGGTCTCTGAGCCTTTCATTTCTATGTCAATGCTGTACTGGGTGGTGTGTGTGTGTGTCTGTGTCTGTGTCTATGTGTGTTTGTGTTTGTGTGTGTGTGTGTGTGTGTGTGTGTGTGTGTGTGTGTATGTGTCTATGTCTGTGTGTTACTATGTAGACATCAGTGAGCATCTCCCCAGGTGTCACTCAATGTGTGTGGATGAATCTTTATTGCTGGGTCCCTAGTAGGAGGAACAGCTTGGACATGTCATAATTGGTTGAGTGAAGAAGCACTGTCACACAAAGCTCATGACACATGAGCAAAGAGTTGGCTTTATGAGGACTGAAACTCAGCAATAGAGCACTTGCCTAGCATCCCTGAAGCCATAAGTTCAAGCCCCAGCACCACTACATACATACATACATACATACATACATACATACATTATTGAAAATAAGGGGCTGATATCCAGGCATGGTGGCACACCGCTTGAATCCCAGTAGAAGTAGAAGCAGGCAGATCTCTGTAAGTTCAAGGCCAGCCTGGTCTACATAGTAAGTTCCAGGACAGCCAAGGCTGCACAAAGAAACTCTGTCTCAGAAAAAAAAAAAATGGGGAGGGGCACTGGAAAGAGTTCAGTGATCAATAGCTCTCACTGCTCTTACACAGGACCTGGGTTTGGTTCCCAACACCCACTTTGAGGCTCACAACCATCTGTAACTCCAGTCCCAGAGGATCCAACTCTCTTCTGGCCTCTATGGGCACTGCACTCAAGTGGTACACAGACATACATGTAAAACATCCATTCATACACATAAAATAGGAACAAACAAAACTTTTAATTGAAAATAAAGCAAAAGACTCATGAGTGTCCCAGAGGGAACACGCCAATTCCACATGCTCCCCATCCACCCTTATCTCATAAACTGCTCCAAGCATACAGGAAAGCAGAGTTGGAGTGTCCCCATAGCACCCCTACTTTATTCAGTCAATGTTCCTAGCAACCTAGACTAGAGATGGAAACTCACACGCAAAAAGTGGAGGGCAGGCTTAGATGTGCTCACACACACACACACACCTGTAAGAACTCAAGGTCATCCTTGACTACATAGCCAAAAAAAAAAAAAAAAAAAAAAAAAAGAGGACGAAGATGGGGAGAGATAGAAATGAACAGATGAACAAATGAATGAATTAACGAGGAAGGTAGGGTATATGGTCAAAGTTATTAAGCTGAAAGACCCACAAGGGTCAGGGGAGAGGAGAATGCCCACCTATCTCCATTGATTCCTTTTTCTGGTGGCTTTCAGGGCCCCAAAGGATCAAAAGGGGACCCAGGAGAGCCTGGGCCAGCTGGACCCAAAGGGGAGACAGGCGAGATGGGCCTGTCAGGTCTTCCGGTAGGTGACTAGACTGGACCCCACCCTGGGGACTTGCTGAGATGGGGGAGTGGGCGTCCTCACATGAATGCCCTGCAGCCTACACAACCTCAGCTATAGAAGGAGTTCACATCCCCACAGGAGCCCTGCAGGGGAGGTAGTGAGGCCTAGCCTGGCAGAAACCACTTAGCTGGGTGGCTCAGTGGCCCAACTCACCTCTCAGTCCTGGAGCCTGGCATAGCAACTGAATCTCCCAAGGTCTCACTGCCAACGTAGAATAACAAGCTTCCAGTCCTAGTTACAGTATGAACTGGACAGGGCCAAGAATAGTAGCTGGCAGTAAACATCCCCAACTATCATTAGCATTTCTATGGCTCCTGGGGCCACATTGGAAAAGCTACTTACCTCACAGTCCCTATGCACCCCTGAAGATGACTCAGCCAGAGGTGCCACTGGGATTTGAACCCTTGACCTCTGCACCATGAGACAGTTTGTCTGCCATTGACATACTCTGCTCCTTACTCAGGGCATGTGATTTGGGGGAAACTGCTTTAAACAGAGGAGGCCAACTTGTCACTGCCCTGGTCGGGGAGGTTGGCGCTGAGCACAGTGTGGGGGGAGGTGACCTTAAGATGAACAAGAGCTCACAGGCCACTCTGCCCTAGGGTGCTGACGGTCCCAAGGGAGAAAAAGGAGAGTCAGCATCTGATCGCCTCCAGGAGAGCCTGGTAAGGGGAAGCTGAGACTGCCCCCACACACATCCAGCCCAAACCTTGCGGGAATCCTGAGCCTTGGTTACAGAGAAGGACAGTGGGAAAGTTAGGAGTGATGGAACCTCAAATTATATCCTCCACCTCACTTCCAGCTGAGACCCAAAACACTGGGGTCCTTCACCAAGTTACACCTCTCTGGGGGCAGGAAGGAGCCTTGCCCAGGGGTCTAGGGTATGGCACCAGGAGTGCTTGTAAGAATGAGGGGAATTCCAGAGGGTGAGCAGATGACGGGTAATAGGCACAGGGTAACTAACCCATTTTTAACCCTTCCTAGGCCCAGATCATTGTGGAGCCAGGGCCACCCGGTCCTCCTGGCCCCCCTGGCCCCATGGTAAGGACATTTTAACCTAAAGCAGCTGGGATACCAAGTGGTTAGTGAACCTGAGTCAGAGGTGGGGAAGTGGCTCAGGGGAGGAAAGGCTTCTCTGGGGAGGAGGGGGGCTGTGCACATCAGGTCAAGAGGTCAGAGCTCTTGGCAGAGCCAAGGAGCTAGTGACTAGCCCGATTCAAGAGGGTCTTGGCCTTAAGTTTTCACTCAGCCCTACTGATCTGCTTTCTTCTTCCAGGGCCTCCAGGGGATCCAGGGTCCCAAGGTGAGTGCAGACAACCTATTCATTCAGAAATTTTTATTAATGAACAACGTGAGGTTCCTGCTCAGCTGCCATGTTACCAGTGCCCTGAACAATGTCCCCAGAGCAGCCCCGTCCCATGTTTGGGCTCTGTCCTTTCCTTATGCCTCTGCCTAGTCCCCCTTCCTGCCCATCTCCACCCATTGTCCCTGCCACCTTCCTCTGCTCTCCACTCCTTGTCTCCCCCCAGCGCTTGCCCACGCACATCTGCATCTTGACTGTCCACCACCTGGACTTGAAGTCTTGGGTTTGGTATGCATTTCATAATGTCACATTCTGGTCTCTTAAATCAAAACCTCAACTGTGTTGCCATGTGCCGGCCCCAAGGGAGGCAAACAGAATAAAAGACTAGCTGGCCTCACCTCTTGTCATACAGGATCTAATCTCTCCCTCCCCATCGCAGAGGCCCTGTGGAGGACCCTGGGTCACAGAACCCTGACCTGGTGTAGTAGCCAAGTACTGTTTATGATCCTAGTTTGGCCCAAGCTTCAACACACCATTGTTTGAAGAGACATTTATTGACGGTCTTGGTCCAAGGCTGGGCTTCAAGAAACTGGTGGCTGTCAGACAAACTGCTTCTGTAGCATAATGATGACATCAGGGGGCCCCGTGTGTGGAAGAAGGGAAAATGTACACACATGCAACTCACTCTATCATGGAGCAAACTGGGGCCAGGCCTGCCAGAGCCTGGAGTCTCTCTCTTCTATCTGCCATTCACACCTCTATCTCCACACAGACCCATCCTGTCTTCCCCTCCCCCTCCCCTGACTGGTTTTCCTCTTCACTTCCAGGGCCTGGATGGAGCCAAGGGAGAGAAGGGTGCATTGGGTGAGAGAGGTCCTCACGGCCTGCCTGTGAGTGTCATGAGCTTTGTTTGTCCTAGAGGTGTAGCATCCTATGCCCCCTATGCCTGCTGACACTCTCATTTTCTACCCAGGGACCAGTTGGCCCACCAGGCCTTATTGGGTTACCAGGAACCAAAGGAGAGAAGGTAACTGCCTTACCTTGAGGCCCCTGACCACTGTGATCACATATCCTTAATGTCACTCAACTTTGGGGGCTCATCCCCTGTACCCTGCTGAGTCCCTGGACCCCATGGGACCAATTACTATGGCACTCTGTGATACCATCGTGCCCTGCCCCTTGTCTGTTACAAGCCACTGGGCTAAACTCCCCAGCACCTGAGTACCTAACATCCCATCTCCACCCCCTCACATGCCCTCTGTATCTCTCCTCAGGGCAGACCTGGAGAGCCAGGACTCGATGTAAGTTTCTTATGATTCACTGTGAGTGACTGGGCCCTCCTGTGTATGTCTTCTGCTCTCATGTTGCCCATGCATACGGCAACCTGGTTAGCTCAAGTGTGTCCCATCCCCGAGGGCTGCTGCTGCCTGGCTTCCCTTGTCCTCAGTGCAAAGTCCAGTGACATGCCCTGGAGTACTCTGGGGATTGGTGATAGGTTGACAACAAAGGGACAGTGGAAAACTGACACAACTTGATGGATGAGAAGAGAAT
The DNA here is from genome assembly GCF_003668045.3 of Cricetulus griseus. Lineage (NCBI taxonomy): Eukaryota > Metazoa > Chordata > Mammalia > Rodentia > Cricetidae > Cricetulus > Cricetulus griseus. The sequence continues at coordinate 65,848,119 of NC_048600.1, forward strand.
GGATGGATGAGCAAATGGTTTGATGGATGGTAGACAATGGATAGACACAGACAGACAGATGGACAATGGATGATGGCTAAAGGGAATGGATGGCTGAAGGGGTTGGTGGCTGAAGGAGGAGAATGATGGAGAAATGGCAGGGAATGGATTAATTAATGGATGGGTAAAGGTAGATTAATGGACGGGAATGATAGCCATTAGGGATGATTGGATGGATGGATGGATGGATGGATGGATGGAAGGAACACTGTAAAAGGGAGGTGAGGAGAGAAGTAAGGAGGTTGTTGCAATGTGTTGATGACCAGTAATGAGACCTTGGTTAGGGCAGCATTGTGAGGAGACAAGAGGAAATGCCAGGCCTCCTTTGGTAACACAACATAAACAAAAAATAGTTCAAATAGTGCTTAAAATGACTCACAATTGAAAAGTCTAGGGATTTAACACATGTATTCAGGGCACAGCCATGTCAACATTGCCCAGCCCCCTCCCTCTCTGGTCTTTGCCTTCCCAGTGTGGGAATCACCAGAGATCTGGTTCAGCCAGTCCCTCCCTCCAAACAAGTATCTCCCTGGACCCAATCAGTAGGAAGATTTGCCTCCCTCTGCTGGTGAGCAGCAAATCAACCCTGAGCTCCTATTAGATTATAGGAGTGCAGTGTGCTCTCTGGCCAGGCTTGATCCCTGTCACCTGGTTGGTCAGTGAGAAGGCAAGGAGTCCAGAGAGGTCATGAGGCAGGAGAGGGAAATGGGTACAGAGATGCCAGTCTTCTGGGGATGCCCTGGACTGTAAGGAGAGATTGTTGTTGCCATGGTAAGCAAACATGGGCCAGGAGGAGAGAGACCAGCCAGGCTCCTGACTGGGAGGGTCATTTTCCATTGATGAGACAGAGCTGGAAAGTGGCAGCTGGAAAGTAACCATGCTGAACCCATTCAGGCTCTGGACCCAGGGAGGCTAAGAGGGGAAGCTAAAGAGGTTCTTAGCAGCTATGGGGTGGTCTCAGCCGCCTCCTAAGAGGGCAGGAGCTAAGTGTGGCATCTAAGAGCCTTCTCTGTAGTCTAGCAAGTCCCAACCCTCTTCACCCAGCTGGACGGTAATTTCCTCAGCAGCTTGCTGTGGTACCCTCCCCTTATCTGAACAGCCTATTGCCCTACCACATCTGTCTCATAGGTCTGTGCCTGAGCAAGATGCTCATCTACACTCCATAGCCTGCCCCAGAAGACATAATGGAGGAAACACACCAAATCCATTTCTGTCCCAGCATCTAGTCTGCAGCCTGGGCTCTATTGGGTTGCTTAGTCATGAGGTTGGGTAGATGGACATTAGACTAAGAGATGAGTGTAGAAGACACTGAGCCAAGGGCAGAGAGCACAGGTGACCTTCTCTCGGACTGTTGAAGATGGCCACATGACTTTTGTGGGTTTCCTCTGTCCCAGCTAACCCTGGGCCAGTGCCATCTATGTCTGGCTATGACAGGAGGAAAAACCCCTCTCTAGCAGCTCTAGATATACCTCCTTGAGGATTTCCAGCCAGGAACAGAGCTGGGCCCTAAATGTACTCTTCCCTGTGCACATCTGGGACCCAGCACGCACACAGGCTAGCCAGCCAGAGCCTGGTAGTTTGTGCCACAGTTATGTGTCGACAAAGGATGATGATAGATGGATGAGAGAAGAGCAGAGGTGTCACGTCACAGAGAAGTGGGCTTGGTCCTCACTTCAGGTTTAACTTTTCATCCGTCTGTCAGGGTTTCCCTGGACCCAGGGGAGAAAAGGGCGACCGGAGTGAACGTGGAGAGAAGGTGAGGGCGAAGGAGATGGGAAATGGGGCAAGCAGGTGGGGAGGCGGAGGCTGTGCTAACCACTGCAGAGCCTGGTGGCTGCTGGACCCTGGGACTCCTCACAGGTGGAGGGGTCCCAAGCCTGGCAACACAGCTATCCTACCATTTCCTTCTGATGCAGGGGGATCGAGGAGTTCCTGGCCGGAAAGGAGTGAAGGGCCAGAAGGGTGAGCCCGGCCCACCGGGCCTTGACCAGCCATGCCCTGTGGTAGGTGTCTCAGCAGCATGAAGTTCCAACCAGCCATAGAAGCCATTTCCAACATTACAGCTGCTTGTGCTGTGGACCTGATACTTCCACTAGTGTGGCTGAAAGATGCAGCCATCTGTGGTGTTGGAGGCCTGGCCAGGAAATGTTTAACCCCTGGTTATTTCTATTTATTCAACCCTGAGTGGAGACCCATTGCAGGTTAACCTTGGGTAGGGGTAGAGAAGAACCCAGATAGGAACAGAGCTGGCTTTTTCCAGAGTCATCAGTAATTTGGTGGTGCCCTGGGAGGGGGCTAGGGGCTGGGAAGGGAAGTCCAGCAGACACACAGCTTTGGTGTGTGTGTCACAAAGTCAGTGAGTGACCAGCCCCCATGGCTGCCCTGGGGTCTGACTTTTTATGGACTTGAGACCGGGCTGGTCTGAGCTGGAACTTCTTCAGGAACTGGGAGAACCCTGGGCCTCTCATTCTCCTTCCGCACCTTTCCTCCTGGTATCTTTTTTTTTTTTCCCTGCAGCTAATCCAGCCTCTTCTCAGGCCCTCTGTAAACATGCGGTCCTTCCTTCCTTCCTCCTCGCTTATCTTTCTCATTTCCTGCTGGCAATAGCTCTTGATAACCCACTAGATCTGCTAGTGAAACTCCCACAGTTCAGTTCCTGTTTTTTAGAAAGCTGGAGGGTTTACATATCATGGTCTATAAGCAGTGCTCAAAAAGGAAAATCCCTCCTCAGGGCTTTGGGGAATAGGCAAACTGACCCAGGGTCAGGACCTCTGCTCCATCCTCTGGCCGCCAGTGAGTTCCTCCAAATCTCTGTACCTTGCTCTCCTCCTTCTGGTGGGTCTGAGATATTAGTGAGAGAAAGTAAAAAGCCTGGAATCCCAGCACTCAGGAGCTTGAGGCAGGAGGATGAGAAGTTTGAGGTCTCTGCTGCATAGTGAGATTCTGTCTCAAAAACAGACAGCCAGAGCCTGAGGACATGGCTCAAGTAGTGACTTGCTTGCCTTGCAAGTGTGAAAACCTGAGTTCAGATTCCCAGAACCCACGTGGAAAGATAGGCATGGTGATGTGTGCTGGCAAGGTGGAAACAGGCAAATCTCTGGAGCCCACGGGCCAGTTTACCTAGCTTACTTGGCAGAGTTCCAGGCCAATGGACACCTTGTCTCAAACAGAAGAAGGTGCCTGAGGACCTGACCTCCACATTCATGTGTACACAAATGCATGCATACACACAGAGACATACACACAAACACAAAGAGACAGCTTAGAGGCTGAGAACCCAGCCCTGCTTCCCCAGAGCCTGGCCCCAGACTTCCTCCATGTGAGTAAGCCTTTGTCTTTAACACAGGAACATCCTCGATGTGGAGGCAAACGAGGGGCACCAGGCTCCCGGGGCCTTGTGAAGGGCATTGGGCCATGCCCTGTGGTATGCAGTCTGGCTGCTGTGTGCTGTGTGTGCAATGCTGGGCCTTTTGGGATGCTTTGGGTGGCTGACTCCACCCCATCTCTTCCTCACTTCCGCCTTCTAGTGCATTCTACCCCTCTTCTCCTCTCCTCACCCCCTGGTCCCCAAACTGTACCCCAGCATGTACTTGGAAGGGGGTCCCATGTGTTTTCCCTGTATCTGTGCTTTGGAACAGAGTGGAGTGTTTCTGCCTCAGGGTCCCCCAGGGACTTGACATTTTGTTCACCTCTGGCTCTCCAGCCCTCCAGGCTACCTGAGGAAACCCATGCATGCTCATGTCTGATGAGTGGGTGGACATTGTTGAAGTTTCCAGACAACCCCATCTCTGATGCCCAGGGTTCATCCTGATAACACTGTCTGCCTCCCAGATCCAATCAAAGTGGCCAGGAAAGGCTGGAGAGATGCCACCTCCTGCACTGCTCTCTCTTGGAGACATTCCTACCCAAAGCCTGAAAGCTTTCAGAGCCCCCAAGATGTCACTTCTAGCAGGCAGGAAGCCACGCCACCCTTTTCATAGGATCACACCCTCCTCTGGCTGGCAAATGTCTAGCACAGGGCCCATTATATCAGAGTGTCCTATTTCTGTCCACTACTCAAGTGTCCCCACAAAGCATCATGAGAGGACAGGACAAGTGCAATGAGGGCACATTATGTCATCAGATGGACAAAGGAGACACCCAACCCTGCCTTAGTGGAGTCCAGTGACTTCAAGTAGCTGCTCCCTAGCTGCATCTCCCTAGAGTTCCAATAAGGGTGGAGGAGGTATTGACAGGTCATCAGCCTCCTGCCCCTATCACTTAAACCTCCTTTTCTTCCAGGGTCCTGATGGCCTGCCCGTGCCTGGCTGCTGGCATAAGGTACCTTTCAGGAAAGGGTCTCAAGGGTGGGCCTGGAGGAGTTGGGATGGGAGAGTTAGAGGGAGAGGGAGGACCCATCGGGACCAGGCACCATCGCACAGAGGTTTGAGTCTCAGTACTACTGTCTCACAGTGCCTGAACAGTCAGGTTTTCCAACGATGTCTTTGACTTTGTGGTCACATGGCCAAGGCTTGGAGCTTGATCCTGGCTGATGTGTGTCATCTGCCTTACTGGTCATCTGGGTCTTGGTTGACATCTGGCCCTGCCAATTGAAAGCCATTGGGGAGCATCCTGGGACTTATCCCAACTGCCCCACTGAAAGGGACCTGGAAAGAAAGGTGGGGCTACACTTGTTCCTAAAGAAATCATCAGGGAAGAGGTTGCTGGTGAGGGCCACAAGGACCTCTCTAGGCCCCTCCGTCACCTTCTGTCTCCCCCTCCTTTTCCAGTGATCCTCAGACATGGCTCCCAACCTGTACAGATCCATTTGGATGTTTTTAACTTGTGTAAAAACAAAACAGTAATATATTGATCTCCTTTATGGGATGCACCAACGGTGGCCTTGTAACATTCAAGAGTGTGCCAACCAGCCCCAGGACAACCTGCACAGGAAGCCGGCAGGAAAGCGGACAGGCTGCTGTGGGGAAATGTGTTTGAGGACCCCTGGCAGGGCCTGGCTTTCCTAGAGATGACGAAGGTGAAAATGCCTAGCTCAGGTGAGGCTGGACAGACTCCAGGTTGGGCCTGCAATCACCTGATTAGCAGAGACACACAACTGTTCCCTGACACCCCACTGCCCCAACTTCTCACTGTCCAACAAGACCCCCTTGGATGACTGCTGTAACTTCTTGCCTCTGGACCCTGCCACAGGCAGCTGCACTGGGACCCTGTGTTCAATGGGGCAGGTGAAGATTCCTCAAGTCCAGCACTTGGGGAGAAGGCAATGGAAGGAACTCCAAGAGGGTTTTGCTCTACCCAAGCTCAGTAGTCTTCCAGAAGCCACCCTGTCACAGGAGCTTGTATCCTCAGGCCTCAGGAATGGCAGGGCTCTGTGAATACCTCAGTGTGGAGCCAGCTGCAGGCAGCTCAGTAACCCCTGGCTGTAGGGTAAAGAGACCAGATACACTAGTTGCTACTTCCAGTCTCCTCACCTCACCCAGAGAAGGAACAGAGAGGGGACTTTATCAACCCTGAGGAGACAGGCCTCTTGGTCAGAACTTGGGTCTCACTGGCCTTGTCTCCCACCTAAAACTCTGGTCAGCCTGGCAGAAACTGGCCACCTAGAAGGTGGTACAGATACCAAGAACCCAAAGGCTGGTCCCTGCAAGCCTGAGCAAAACACCTGTGACAGAAAACCCTGCCCTCTGAGTAGGGGCTTCAACACTTCTAACAAAGGTTCCTAGCTACCCGCTCCATCCACGGCCTCACATCCCTCTCTGTGTAAAGGTGCTGTGCGTAATAAACCACACATGTGTGTCTGGGTATGCCTGTCCTTGTAGACTTCTGTGGTCACTTCTGGCTGAGTTCATCCTGATGTTTCCTGCTGAACAGGAAACGGGTCTTTCTCCAGAGGCAGAGCCATCCCAGAAACCAGAGGGCTTCAGGATTAGGAGATAGGAGGGTACAGGCTCAAGACCTGGACCCACACATGTCAGCAGGATCCTGGGACCAGTTACATCATGTCACTAAATCCCTGTCTGCCCTTCTGCTATGCTTACTAAGCAAGGACACTCCAAACTTTTGCCTCAAAATATCCATTCTCTCAGTTTCAAGGATTCAGAGGACCAGCTGGGTAGGTCTCTCTTGGACTCTTCCTCATCTGGTGATGTGTGCCTGTCATCTAGGATCCCAATGGCCATGACACCCACCTACCTATGACCTGTTTGAATGGCCTTGACTTCCTCACAGCATGGCAACAGGATTCTTAGAAAGCAATGTCACCTCGTATGATGAAGCCTTCAAAGTTATATACTGTCACTTCCTGCCAGAGTCAGAGGTTCATCCCAGCTGAAGGGGAAGAAGACAGACCCACCTCTCAATGAGCAAACTGTCAATCATATTTAAATGAAAAAATATGGGAGAGGAGATCTTGTAGCCCTTCAAAAATAAAATAAAGTCAGCTCTCATGTAGCCCAGGCTAGCCTTGAACTCACTATGGAGCTAAGGATAACCTTAAATTTCTGACCCTCCTGTCTCTACTTCCAAGTGCTGGAATTACAGTTGTGCACCACCATGTGCTTTTTTTTTTTTTTTTTTTTCAGTGCTGGGAATCGAACCTAAGGCTTTATGCATGCTAGGCAAGCACTTGGCCAACTAAGCTACATTCTTAGCCTTTGTTATAGCATATTAAATAATGCCTCATCTGTAGCATGAGACAGTAATGTTCAAAATTCAGATGTGGTTCAATATGATTCATCCTTGTGGAACACAGAGAGCCTAGGACAGGTCAGATGCCTCCAAAGTACCTGTGGCTGACTGTATCCACTCCAAGACTGAGTAGTAACCACAGCCTTGCCTAGGGGCCCATGTCCTCCCTGTGCATGTCCTTAGAGATGCCCAGCAAATGTGCCCATTTCCACAGAGGACAGAACCACATTCTTTCTCTGCATTTAGAAAAAAGCAGGAGGCTGGGTTAATGCCTCTGGTCTCCTTCCTTCAAGAACAGAAATAAGAAAAAAAGACAAATGTAGGGGCTGGGGAGATGGCTCAGAGGTTAAGAGTACTGACTGCTCTTCCAGAGGTCCTGAGTTCAATTCCCAGCAACCACATGGTGGCTCACAACCAACTGTAATGAGATCTGGTGCCCTCTGCTGGCCTGCAGGCATACATGCAGACAGAATACTGGGTTTTTGGTTTTTTTGGTTTTTCGAGACAGGGTTTCTCTGTGTAGCTTTGGAGCCTATCCTGGCACTCGCTCTGGAGACCGGGCTGGCCTCCAACTCACAGAGATCCACCTGCCTCTGCCTCCCGAGTGCTGGGACTAAAGGCGTGCACCATCAACGCCCGGCAGACAGAATACTGTATACACAATAAATAAATAAATCTTAAAAAAAATAAAGAAGAAGACAAATGTAGTGGCTCACTGCTGTTAATGTCTGCTTTGGAGATGCAGCACAGCCTCCCCACCCCACCATAACCTGCAGCTAGCAATGCACTCCTCTTTCCACCTAAGAACTCGATCCCCTCACCAGTCCTTAGAGGGGCTGCAGTGGCAGGTGTCACTATATCCATTTTACAGATAGGAAACCTGAGGCTCAGAGTGGGTAACCATCTGTTCAGGAATGCCCAGCCAGGCTGGGGTGACAGGCTCACGATTGGACCCATGCTCTTGGAAGTCACCTAATTTGTCTTCAGAATTGTGTGGCAGTGTGTGGAATCTGCTAGGCAGTCCCTTGACAATGGGTGGGCAGCAAGTAGAGCTTGGGAGAGGTCAGAAGCCCGTGTTCTTCTCCCTGTCATTTCTCAGCCTGGCAGCAATGGACCATTCTTGGCCCATTGCTGCCTCTCCTCCCCTGTGACCTCATACCTTGTAACCCTTGCAAATGGACATGCAAAGCCACTAAGTCCTATGCCAGCCTGGAGTGAAACTGAGAGAATAGCTTGTTCAAGGTCCCAGATGAGACACTAGAGAATGCCCTGCCTCACCAATGAGCCTCAATGACTGAGAAGCCTTGGGTCTCTCTGGCAAAAGGGGCAGTTCTCTGTAAGTCATACAATGGTGGAAGAGAGGAGTCTGTATTGAGTCCTTGAATGTTCCATGTTCCTTGACAGCTAACATAACCACTAGGATGGCTGTCCCCCTGGACAGTTGGACCTGAGGCTTGAGAGAAGCTGACTTACTTGGTTTCTGTCCTTGGAGGAGACTTTGAATTATCACAGGACTGGGGGACACTCCTGGCATGCAGTGGACAGAGTCCAGTTTAGCATACATCTGAAATAGTCCTGGACACTCCTGTTCAGTGGTGAATCTGCTCACTGGGAAAGCCAGCTGAGAAAACCCTGCCTTAGAGTCAAGGGCTGGGGTGGGATATATTTGTTTCCTTGTTGAGAAAGGGTCTCAATATATAGCCTTGGCTGGTCTCTAATTTGCAATTCTGCCTCAGCCTCCCAAGTGCTAGGATTACAGGCTTGCACCACCATGCTCCCCTCTATATCCAAGCCTTGTTCAGGCCCTCTCTCCTCTCAGTCTGTGCTCTCCTGACCTCCAGTGACCCCTTGAAGGTCGGATGCCAGAAAATGGACAGAGGACATTTAGCATGGGGCCAGGGGCAGGAAGGAGGGGGCTTTTCTGAGCAGGAAGATGGACTCTTTGGTAGTTTTATGATTAAGAACGTGCAACTCCACTCAATTTGGGAAGATGAAAGAGCTCTGTGGCTGGGAGTGAGAATGTACTAATGCCTCTGAATTGTACCCTTCAAATAACTTGGTTTTTATGTATATTTTACCACAATAAAAACAAGAAATGCAAGAATATAAGATTGTTCTTTTTTGGGGGGGGAGGATTCGAGACAGGGTTTCTCTGTGGCTTTGGAGGCATTCCTGGAACTAGCTCTTGTAGACCAGGCTGGTCTCGAACTCACAGAGATCCACTTGCATCTGCCTCCCAAGTGCTGGGATTAAAGGCCAGCGCCACCAACGCCCGACCAAGATTGTTCCTTAATACGTGCTGTAAGCATTTTTGTGATTTTGTGGTGGAAGAGAAAAGATGAGCTATTGAATAATGGGCAGAGGGCTGCCATGTGGACAAGACTGTCCCAGCCTGCAGAGGGACAGTCCTAAGCCTTTGCCCAGGGCAGTCAGTCCCAGCACCCAACCCCCGAGGGGAATATCTCTGTTCTCCCAGTTACCTGACCGCAGAGGTCTCTTGTCACTCAATGTGCTAGGAGTTCTGGAGGCCTTGCTTAATCCTGCCTCTGCAACAAACCTACAGTGAGTGTGTCTGGGAGCAAAACCCTTTCTTTTGGGGGCCTGTTTCCTGGACAGTACATAAGGAAGGACTCGTAAATTCTCCAAGCCTCTTTCTATCTGCCCACTGCAAGATTCTCTTCGTGTAGCGACATGTCAAGCTCACCCTGCCTGGGCCTATCAAAAATATCTATTGATCTCCGTGGTCTGTCTCAGCAGTGGCCCGAGCTCTCTTGCACCGGGCTGGAAAAGCCTGAGTCCTTCCAAAGTGTCAGTCACAGGGAGTAGTCATGCTTTAAGCTCAGAGAGGGCAACCTGCTTGGGTGTGCCCAGCCGCAGTCCAGAGTCCCGCTCAACCGGGCGACTTGGGGAAACGTTCCTGGGAAGGAAATCTCAGGGGTGGGAGAGAAGAGCATGGTACGGCCACCCGGACCACCGCAGAGCATTCCCGTGCGGTGGCGTGAATCACAAGCGAGCTTTGTTGCTTGGATAATTGAATGCCAGGAAGGGAGCGCCAAGGGGCGGGGCCAGCACTGAAGCCCCGACCAGAACTTACGTAGCTGGCGGAGGCGGGACCAAGTGCCCAGAGTCTGGGCCCTAACTGACAGCGTGGCGACATGGCAGCGGATCCGCGTGCCAAGGCCGCCACTCTGAACCTGAGACGCCGGCTGCTCAGGTACCGGTGCTGGCTTGGAAGGCGCGCACAGCGCTCGCCCCGAGTCCCTGACTTCCCTGCCTCTCTCAGCCTTAGCTTACTAGATGCGGCCATGGGCCACACCGAGGCTCCGGGACGTCCCCCGCCCCGGGGGGCGGGCTTTGCCCCTGGCAGCTGCCTGCAAGAGGAGCTGGGCCTGGTCCCGGGGTGGGAAACCATGTCACAGACATGTTTAAGAGTAAGTCTGCTCTTGGCCTGCAAAGGGGACCCTCGGTTCCACGTGGAGAGGAGGCCGTGGCTGGAGTTAGCCACCCCAGCTAGGGGCAGTAGGGCCCCAGAGATATAGCAAGGAACGTTGAGGGCTAAGATCCAGCCCCTAACATGGGGCTTTTCTTCGGGAAGCCATCCCGAAGCCTCTTTCACTAGGACCGGAGGAACTGATGTATGTGCAAGCAAAACTGAGAGGGCCACCAAGGTTTAAACGAGTTTGTCTCAGCAACTTTCTGCCCGTCCTGTTTGCTCCTCATAGGAATAAGGAGGCAAGCTATTGTCCTTTCCAGAAACTGGGAAGGAGTGAAGGAGGTTGTGATGAGTGTGGTCCCCACTCCGGTCTTTAAACAGGGCTACCCATTCTTTGCCTGTCCCCACAGCTCTTCCTGCAGACTCTTTTTTCCTGAGGACCCTGTTAAGATTATCCGAAGCAAAGGGCAGTACCTGTACGATGAGCAAGGGCGAGAGTTCCTGGACTGTATCAACAACGTGGCTCATGGTCAGTACCAGCCTCACCCTTGGTGAAGCAGGAGAGGAGGCCGAGGCTGTATCTGATTGGCAGCCTGGGTTGAACAGAACCACCCAATCTTTGTGAAGGAACCTGAAAAGACCCACACCCTATCTGTGCTAAACCAGGAAGGAGGCAGAGGTTCAGGCATCAGGGTCCAAGTTCCACTTGGAACTCATAGCAAGCTAGGCATCGAGCCTGCCCAGCCGTGATCTTGGCCCTGTGCAGCGACATGAGAGCAGGCCTTCAGCACTATACTGACTGTTGGTGGGGGACTACAGGAAACTTAAGTATGAATTCAGCCAACTAGGGTTATCAGAGCTGATAGCAGAAAGAAAGGCTTTGGGTTAGAAGGCACATTGGAGGCAGATGAAGTTTAAAATCAGGGACAGAGGCAGGTGGATCTCTGTGAATTAAAGGCTAGCCTGGTCTGCATAGCAGGACAATCCGCTTCACAGAGAAACAATGTCTCAGGGAGGAAAAAAAGTTACTTAGTGCCCTGAGCCTTATTGCTCATTGGCCAACGAACAAAACTCAACTAGTTTGACTAAAGCACCTAGTTTGACTCAGGTGTTTTGGATAATTGTGTGAATACTGGTAAATTTCTTTGACCATGCTTGGCACTTGGGAAGCACTCACTAACTCTGTTCTCTGTTACTATCCCTAAGCCTCTGACCATTCCCCTCTAGCCAAAGGTCTCAAGATACCTCTCTAAAAACACTGATTTTCTAGCTGTTTCTACAGGACCATCTTTTTCTTCTGCTGGAATCTCTCTTGAGACCTTCCATTCCAGAACATCACCTCTGTGTCCCCCCATCCACACCAACTCCCCTCTTTCCACCTTGTCTTCATTAACTTCATCTCCCCTGGATGGGTTTGCAGATGGAAATGGGGGGGGGGGGGGTCTGGTGGGATGGCTGAGTGGAGTCTGCCATGTGATGGAGGTGGCCCTCTTGCAGTCGGGCACTGCCATCCTATCGTGGTCCAAGCTGCACATGAACAGAACCTGGTGCTCAACACCAACAGCCGATACCTACATGACAACATCGTGGACTATGCCCAGAGGCTGTCGGAAACCCTGCCGAAGGAGCTCTCTGTGTTTTATTTCCTGAATTCTGGGTAAGTGAACTGCAGACAACATGCCCTATTGAGAACAAGTCCAAAGTAGAAAGTCACCCATGTGGGTGCAGTGTAGTAAAGCTGCCTGGGGGAGTGGAGCCCACTTCAGGGAGAGGCCTCTGAGCTTCCTGGTTGTAGACTTCGGAGCTTTTTCTGTTGACTGTAGGTTCTTGCTCTGTAGAGCACACCACAGCCTCCCTCTTCCAGGCACACTGGGGCTTAGTGAAGTAAAGGATTTCTTTATTTCTTCCTCATGGATTCAGCCCTCAGGTGTGGCTCAGCAAGCTGAAGGGACATCAGATGGTTCCTCAGAGAAATAGGAAATTATGGAAGGGTCCTTTTCTAGAGCAATAATACAGAGAAATGAGGTCTAGAAGCAGCGAGGGTCCTGACTTGACTGTGGCTCCGTGGAGATGCTAAGAGCTCCTGAGGTAGCTAAGATAGTAGCTTATGGAGGAGGAAGTCCCTCTGGGGTAAGTATTCTTGTCAAGGTTGGTCACCACCTGGCAAAGGCCCTGTAACAGGAAGGGGCATGCTTGGTGACCCAACAGAGGAAGAGGAAAGAATGAGCAGTGAGCAGTCCCTTAGCCAAGTGGGGGAAGCTGGGTTTATCTTTAGACCACTAGAAAGCTATAGGGAATTGGGGTGAAGCTTGGTTTTGTTTTTTTCTAGTGATAATTAGTATTTTTGATGTTTGTTTTTAATATGTGTGAGTGTTCTATATTTTTGTTGTTGGGAGTTTTTGTTTGTTTGTCTGGGTTTTGGTTTTTTTCAAGACAGGGTTTGTCTGTGTAGCTTTGGAGACTGTCCTGGAACTCACTCTGTAGACCAGGCTGGTCTCAAACTCGCAGAGATCAGGCTGCCTCTGCCTCCTTAGTGCTGTGATTAAAGGCGTGCGCCACCAACCAGCTCCATGTCTGTTTTCAATATGTTTGCCTGCATATATATCAATGAATCATATGCATGTCTGATGCCTGTGGAGGCCAGACGATTTCAGATCTAGAACTGCAGTGCAGACAGTTGTGAGCTTACATGTGGGGGCTGAAAATAGGTCCGCTGCAAGAGCAGCTGATGCTCTTAACAGCTGAGCCGTCTCTCCAGCCCCGCCCCCAAAGGGTTTTAATCAGGAAGCTATACTATCAGGATGATGAGCAGGAGTGACTAGTTTTGGGCACTTGGATTGGGAATGGCAGTGATACAGAATCAGGAACATAACCACCACATTCTAAAGAACATTCCAACAACTAGCATTTGGGTTATAGGCACAATCGCAGGTGTCATTACCTCTTACAGCCTTCAGTCTCCTGAAGAACTTAGCAGTAGAATTTCACAGATATGGAGATGCATCGACTTGGCAGAGTGCTTACCTAGTGTCACAAGGCTTTTCCATCTCTAGTACTACAGTATTAAAAGGTGGGAGAGGGGAAGAAGTGGGGAGCTGGCTAGGAGATGGAAGAGCCTAGACGGGGAACTCTCTGTTAAGAACAGGGAGGTGGGCACAGGGAAGGCAGTCCCTGTTGTCTCCCTCCACCAAGTTCCTTCTGTGTGGATTCCAGTGACTTTATGTTGCCAAGTCCTGTGACCTCTGGGCTCTCTAACCTGTTTCTCAACAGTTTGACAGCTGTCATTCTCTCTAGAGATGCTTTTTTTCCTCTTTGCTTCCAGGCTCTGGTGCTCACCAGCTGCCGGTACCACTCCTCCTCTGTTCTGTGGGGCGTGTCCCACTCCTTTTATCCCCCTGTGATCTCCTCTATCTGTGGGAATTAAATGTCAATCATGTGCTGGTGACTCAAAAATCTGTATCACAAACCCAGATATTGGAGCTGGAGAGATGGCTCAGCAGTTAAGAATAGTGGCCCACACCTTTGGTTTTTTTGGTTTTTTCGACACTTTTGGAGGCTGTCCTGGAACTAGCTCTTGTAGACCAGGCTGGTCTCGAACTCACAGAGATCCAACTGCCTCTGCCTCCAGAGTGCTGGGATTAAAGCCATGCTCCACCAACACCCTGTGCCACCACCGCCCCGCCGTGGCCCACACCTTTGATCCCAACAAAAGCCCCCACCTCCACCCCCCCACCCATGCAAAAAAAAAAAAAAAAAGAACAGTGGCTGCTTTTCCAGGGAACATGGGGTTTTGTTTTGTGTATTTGTTTTTGTTTTGATGCTGTGTCCTTTTTTGTTTTGTTTTTGTTTTTTTGTTTTGTTTTGGGTTTTTTTTTGAGAGAGAGAGTTGTGTTGTCATGTTGTTTGGGTTTTGGGGGGGGCTTTTTGGTTTTTCAAGATAGAGTTTCCCTGTGTAACAGTCCAGGGTGTCCTGGAACTCACTCTATAGAGATTGAACTCACACAGATCCGACTGCCTCTGCCTCCCTAGTGCTGGGATTAAAGGTGTGCGCCACCACTGCTGAGCAAGGTCCTGGGTTTGATTCCAAGCACCTATGTGGTACTCAACAACTCTCTGTAACTGCAGTTTCAGAGAACCCAATGGGCACCTTCATAAATACCAGGCACATATGTAGTGGGCAGACATATATACAGGTAAAATACCCAGACACATAGAATACTTTTTTCTTTTTTGGTTTTTCCAGACAGGGTTTCTCTGTGGCTTTGGAGCCTGTCCTGGAACTAGCTCTTGTAGACTAGGCTGGCCTCGAACTCACAGAGATCCACCTGCCTCTGCCTCCCGAGTGCTGGAATTAAAGGAGTGTGCCGCCATCGCAGGGCCTTCTTAAAATATTTTTAATTAAAATAAGAGGGCCTGGAGAGATGACTCAGTGGTTAAGAACACTTGATGCTGGGGGCTAGAGAGATGGCTCAGAAGTTAAGAGCGCCAATTGCTCTTCCAGAGGTCCTGAGTTCAACTCCCAGCAACCACATGGTGGCTCACAACCATCCATTATGAGATCTGGTGCCCTCTTCTGGTGTGCAGATATACATGGAAGCAGAATGTTGTATACATAATAAATAAATAAAATCTCTACAGAAGACCCAAGTTCAGTGCCCAGCACCCATAGCAGGTGGTTCACAACCACCTATAAATCTACCTCAGTGCCCTCTTCTGGCCTCCTTTGGCACTACACAAACAGAACCTCCACACAGAGATACATTCATTCATATAGTTGAAGAATAAAAAAAAAATTTTTTAAACCCAGATGGCCTCCCATGTGTTCCACTTAAGTTTCTAAGTGGCCATTTTGACATCTGATAGTCATCTCCAACTTAATTTATTCAAAAACAAACAAGAATTGCCTTCTCCTGGGCATACTAGCACACACCTTTAATTCTAGCACTTGGGAGGCAGAGGCAGGGGGAATCTCTGTGGGTTCAAGACCAGCCTGGTCTACAGAGTGAGTTCTAGGTCAAGCAGTGAAACATAAACTCTGTCTCAAAAACAATTCAAGCAATAAAATAATTTTCAAAATAAAGAGCTGCCTTCTACCAATGCCTATGTGAGATCATAGCACTGGTTCTCCCTGATGCCCTGCCCCCCCACACACACACACACCATCCACATACTATCTCACCTGTGTGTGCTGGGAAGAAACCACACATGCAGTCCTCCCTAATCTGCCCCAGGATCTCTCTTAGCTCATCCCCATGGCTCTCACCCAGGCAGCCTGCAGAGCCTCCTCACTCCTACCTCATTCCCTTTAGAAACAGCCAGAGGCTGCCTCCTAAAACGACACCAGAGTCACATCCTTTCTCTGCTTCATAGTCTCTCTTTGGGAATGAGGTGGGGGTGAGGGCGAGGAGAGGGCTTTAAATGTTGCTAAGGAGATGGTCAGTCTCTTCCTCAGTCCTGGGAGCATGGCCCTGCATATCTCTCTACTTCTCTGCCCCAGCTTCCTTCCCTCCGTTGCCTAAACATACCAAACAGAAGAGGGCCTGTTGTTCTGTTCCAGAAGCCTAGAATCTTCCTCAGTATTTAGGGCAAGTATTACCCTTTGCAGATGTGTCACTGACCCCACTATATTGACGGGTAGGGTAACCGTAACAAAAGGCTGCAGACTTGGAGGTTAAGCAATAGAAATGTATTTTCTCAGGCCACTCATGGAGATGCCTTTAATCCCAGCACTTGGGAAGCAGAGGTAGGTGGATCTCTGTAAGTTTGAGGCTAGTCTGGTCACACAGTGAGTTCTGGAACAGCCAAGGGTATATAGAGAAATCCTATCTCAAAAAAGAAAGTAAAGATAATATATTTTCTCCAAGTTCTGGAGGCTAGAAGTCCAAGACCATCGTGTCAGCAGGGTCTGTGTGCT
This sequence comes from Cricetulus griseus, assembly GCF_003668045.3. Lineage (NCBI taxonomy): Eukaryota > Metazoa > Chordata > Mammalia > Rodentia > Cricetidae > Cricetulus > Cricetulus griseus. Next base: position 65,864,192 of record NC_048600.1, read on the forward strand.
CAGAGGCCTGGCTCCTTACCTAGCACACGACTGCCTTCTTACCCACCTGACAGGGTCTATGCAAAGGCCCCAGTATCTATGAATCCACACTACTACTCACAGACATCAAACAGATTAGGCTGGGGCTTGCCCCAGGACCTCCTTTTAACTAACCTGTTTAAAGGCCTCATCTCCAAATGAAGCCACATACAGTTCATTCTGAGGTACTATGAATTAGGGTTTCTATGTAGTAGTTGTAGAACACATCTTACCCCATAACACCCTCTTACCTACATGCAGCCTCACGTGGGTCTTCCTCAGCACCCTGTGCCCAGTGTTGACACTTACAGAAATGATCACGCTGTCTTGTTTGGCTTTTAAGATACATCATGGCTGGGCAGTGATGGCATACACTTTTAATCCCAGCACTTGGGAGGAAGAGGCAGGCGGCTCTCTGTGAGTTCCAGGCCATCCTGTCTACTGAGTTACAGAGTGAGTTCTAGGACAGCCAGAGCTGTTAATACAGAGAAACCCTGTCTCCCAATAACAACAAAAAGCAAATGCATCATAATGTAAGTTTTAAGAGGGCCCCTCCTGTTCTCACTCTGTTCCTGACGTTGCCAAGGGAACGGTGTCCTGAGAATGCTCTCGATGCTGGAAGGGCTCCTTCTCCATGGAAAGCGCTTGGGTAATGTTCTGCCCATATTTTCTGTCACAGGTCAGAAGCCAATGACCTGGCTTTGAGACTGGCTCGTCAGTACACAGGACACCAGGATGTGTTGGTATTAGACCAGTAAGTGTAACTCCTAGCCCTGCTTCTCCAGATCCTAGGCTCCACGGGTCTGGGAGGGTCAGTAAGACTCTGACTTAGGAGCCTTGAGGGGGAAAGCCAGTGTGGCATGAAACGCAGACTCCAGTGACAGCTCCCTGGATGTCTTGACTTCAGCCTACCTTTCTGAGAGAACAGTAGTTGTAGTGAAATCAGCCCCACAGCATTAGAGACCAAAGGCCATTAGAGACCAGTTAAGATTTAAGATGTATTATAACCCTATGCTCCCACTTTACATAGAAAACTGAACCCAGAGTGGTCAGGTGACTAGAATTGTGTCATGCCAGCAAGTGGCCTTGCAGGAAGTCACTCCAAGCCTGCACTCATCCCCAGCTCAAGGACTTGGTACCCTGTGTTTTGTCTTCAAAAGTGGTAGACACTGGTTAGGGCTGATCCAGGGAGTAAATGTCACCAGGGCCTAAGCCCACATCCTCCTTCTCCCTAGTGCTTATCACGGTCACCTGAGCTCCTTGATTGACATCAGTCCCTACAAGTTCCGGGACCTGGATGGCCAGAAGGAATGGGTCCATGTGGTATGCACGCCCATATCGACACAGGTCAGTTTCCACCCCCAAACCTGGACGACATGGCAGTGTCTCTCCCTACAGGCTCCTCTCCCAGACACCTACCGGGGCCTTTACCGGGAGGACCACCCCAATCCAGCAGAGGCCTATGCCAATGAGGTGAAGAATGTGATCAATATCGCACAGGAGAAAGGCAGGAAGGTAACCACACCCACATCTGTCCAGAGCATATCAAATCCACCGACAAGATCCTGAATGCCCAGACAGTTCAAGAGTAGAACATGCCCAGGCTTGGTGGCACAGGCATTATTCTAGCTACCTGGACTATATACAAAGGTCAACCTGAGCAACTTAGTGAAACCCTACACAAAATAACTTTAATTTTTTTATTATTTTAGTATTTTGTGTGTATGGGTGTCTTGCCTACATGTATGTCTATCCACCATGTGTGTACAGTGCTCTTGGGAGTAGATCCCCAGGGATTAGACTTAGAGATGGTTGTGAGTCACCATGTAGGTGCTGGGGATTGAATTCAGGTCCCACCACTGAGCCATCTCTCCAGCCCTGGAATTTTTTTTTTTTTTTTCAAGACAGGATTTCTCTGTATTGTTTTGGAGCCTGTCCTGGAACTTGCTCGGTAGATCAGACTGGCTTCAAACTCACAGAGTGTTGGAGTTAAAGATGTGCACCATCTATGCCTGGCCCAGCCCTGGAATTTAAAAAAAAAAATGTGGGAGGCTTGGTGTGGTAGTGCACACCTTTAATCCCAGCTCTCAGGAGGCAGAGGCAGATAGATTTACTTGAGTTTGAGGCTGGTGTAGTCTGTATTGGAAGTTCTAGGCCATTCAGGGCTGGAACTGACTCTCATCTCAAAGAAAGGCAGGGGAATGTAGCTCAGTATTAGAGTGCTTGCCTACTATGTGTATGAGACATTCTGAACTCAGCCCCAGTACTGAAGAAAAGAGTAGAATGAGACCCTGATTTTGCCTTGAGAATCTAATGTGGAGAGGGAATGAGGCTCATTAATGTCCAGCCTAGTTTTAACATATTGGATCAAGTATGGATCCCAGGGCCTGGGCTAGAGCAATGTGTATGAAAGGAGGCTCCTCCTAGAGGAGGTTACTATGGAATTACATAGTAAAGGTAAGATTTAGCCATTCCAGGTGGGGTAGGAGGCAGGAGAGGAAGAGCTTCCTGACAGAGATGAGGACCACATAACTGGAGCCAGGTGGAACAGGTTGTTAGATGGGCCTAGACAAGCAGGCAGGACCCATATGCCTGGAACTCTACCCAGGGACCTCAACACAGGTGAGGAGACCCTAGGACTGCGATGTTCTGTCTTGGGTAGAATGCTGGATGTATTTCACTGTGGCAGTCCAGAGATGAGCTATGAGACTGCCTTCCCAGGGCAGACTATGGGGATTGTGTGGAGAGGCAGATGGGGGTGTATACCCTGGGAGAACAAGGCCCACACTTACTAGCAACTGGCTAAGAAAGAAGGAGTAACAGCAAACAATGTTTAGAAAAGAAAGGTAGACTGTGATGCCAAAGAGATTAGCAGAACCAGCTGAAGGGCTCTGATACTCCATAAACACTTCAAAAGAACCACTGGTGCTGGGTGTAGTGGTACATGCCTTTAATCCCAGCGCTGGAGGCAGAGGCAGGTGGATCTATAGTTCAAGGACAGCCAGGTCTATAGAGTGATTTCCAGGACAGCCAGGGCTACACAGACAAACCCAGTCTCAAAAAACAAACAAACAAAAAAACAAAAAAACCAATAAACAAATAAATAAGACCTATGCTACACAAACCCTGCCTCAGAAAATAATTAAGAACCTACTTCCCCACTCCATCAGCTGTCCCATGAGGCCTCCAAAGCAGCCCTACAGGGGAACGAACACAGTATGGAAAACATGCTTAGGCAAAGAGTTTTAAGCAGGATATAGATGACCTCAGTGTCTGGGTTGAAGCATCTTCCCGAGGGCAGTATGAGAGACAGGAAGAAATATCCCATAAGACAGCATCTGCAGTAGCCAGAGACAAGAAGTGGACTCAGATGTGACAGCCATGAGACAATGGGTGTCAGCAACACACATTACAGGAGGGTGTAGGTAAGGATGAAGCCATACCTCCAAGTGAGGTGAGACTGTTGTTGGTCACCACATAGGGACTGGGTAGGAAAGGTTTATAGGGTGGATGTGTAAGTGAATTTAGTTGACTGGAGCAAGCCCAAGTACAAGGATGGAGGCACCAAGGGCATGACTCACACCTTCAGATGTGACACAGCACCCAAAGGGAGGATCATTGCCAATATTATTAGCAAGGCACACTGAACTCTGTCTCATCCACAGATTGCAGCCTTCTTTGCTGAGTCTCTACCCAGTGTGGCTGGGCAGATCATTCCCCCTGCTGGCTACTTCTCCCAGGTGGCAGAGTGAGTAAAAGGGCAGGCAGGCTCTACCCAAGGGCGAGCAGGCTTTTAATTTTTTAACTGGGTTTCTTGATGTCTATTCCAAATCCCTACAGCCTAGCCTGCCTGCCTGAAGGATCTGAAACAAAACTCTCAAAGAAATAATGGCCCAGAGAAGGCCAGCCATTTGCCCAAAGTGAAGACACAGCACCCCACCCCAGGACTTCTCAACTCCTGCTCTCTCTCACCACAGCCCTGTCTCCTGTCTATCCTCCACAGGCATATTCGCAGGGCTGGAGGACTCTTTGTTGCAGATGAGATCCAGGTTGGCTTTGGCCGGGTAGGCAAGCACTTTTGGGCCTTCCAGCTGGAAGGGGAAAGCTTTGTCCCCGACATTGTCACCATGGGAAAGTCCATTGGCAATGGCCATCCTGTTGCCTGCGTGGCCACTACCCAAGCTGTGTCAAGAGCATTTGAAGCCACTGGTGTAGAATACTTCAACACGGTGAGTAAACTGCAGGACAGGGGCTCTATTAGTTGCCACTCAATCCCCATGTCCTTAGTCTGTGAAGGCTTCAGGGCTTTCACTGTGCCCAGCACAGATTTCTAAAATGCCATCCTCCAGGAAGCTACATGTCAAGTTTGTTTGTGTTTTTGGGTTTTTGTTTTTGTTTTGTGTGTGTGTGTGTGTGAGAGAGAGAGAGACAGACAGACAGACAAGACAGACAGAGATAGAGACAGACATTGAGACTCACTGGGTAGTCCTAACTAGCCTCAAACTCAGAGATCCACCTGCCTTTGCCTCTCAAGTGCTGAATCAAAGGTGTGCGCTGCCTCACCTGGCCCAGGTCAGATTTTTTTTTTTAAATACTGTAAAACATCTTTCAAAACTAGTATTTACCCAAATGCTGTCACAGATAAGGTTGTATAAAACACACAGAATGCAAGAACCCCTTCCCTTCCGGCAGAAGCTGCCTACCTGTGGCAGATGCTGGAGTTAGAAAACTGAAGAACCTGAGTGAGAGGAGTGGGTGTTTTGGTCAGCTTGGGAGACAGGAAGTCCACAGCATGTCATGGAGGAAGAATGGTTCCCTGTCCTTGGAGCACAGGCCAAGGTTTTTCCCTAACGGAAGCTTACATAAACCCAACATGGGTGACTCTGAGGCTGCAGGTACAGGGTGGGGGCAGGAGCAGGTCCTCAGCCAGTGCCTTCTCTTATCACAGAAACAGAGTCCATGATCCTGAATACAGCAAAACTATTCAAGGGATGTGCTGCTTGGCTTTTTGTCTTTTTGTTTCAAAGTGCTGGTGATCAAACCCAGGCCTATTAGTGCTATGCAAACACTTTGCACTGAGCTACACCTGACGCCCAAGGAAGGGTTTCCTTCATAGAAACATAAGGTCTAACTGCCCTTTGGGAAAAATCTCTGGACACCAGCACAGAGAAAAAGGTAGTCAGGAGACTGAATCTGGCCAGGAGCAGGAATCATTTTGGGTACTTACTGTGATTTCCACAAAAAGCCATTTGAATTTTGTTTTGTTTTGGCTTTTCGAGACAGGGTTTCTCTGTGTAGCTGCCTTTGCCTCTCAAGTGCTGAGACTAAAGACATGTACCACCATGACCTGGCCTGCCATTTAAATTTTGAAGGAAGTCAGCACTTGGCAAGATGTCAGAGAGGCAATGAGGGTCAGTCTGAGGAGGGGAGTGACATCTGCTCTGGTACTTTCAGAAGACTTTACTCTGCCCAAATAACAAACAGCCTCTACCCTGGGTGGGCTTGATGTCAGGGCAAGAAACACTCCTAGACTCAACTGGGACACTGGAGAGCCTAGCTTAGTGGACAAAGTATATGATGGTCCACTATGAGAATACAAGGGACATCCCAGGCAAGTAAACACAGGGCTGAGGGACAAGTTAATGGAGACAGAGACATTAAGAGCAAAGTCTGTAGGTGAGCAGCGGTTAGCCAGCTGGGAGGGAAGGTTGTTACCTGAAAGGCAAATGACCAATGGGACCTCACTCTGACATAAGTGCCTAAGCTAAATTCAGCCCTTTTTGTCTCTGTATAACCCTCTTCTAATTAGCTGATTACTTGGCTACTTTTGCTAAGGCTTTTACATTTATCTATTCATTTGTGTACGGGTGCAAATGCAGCCACTGGTGTGGAGGTCAGAAGACAACTTTCAGGAGTCAATGGCTCCTTCCATCATGAGTTCTGGGTTTGACAACAGATACCTTAAACCACTGAGCTATCTCACCAGCTCTATTTGGTTACTTACACAAACCCATGAAAAGCTGTCACCTCAGATAAAAAATGAGGATCCTGGACTGTAGAGATGGCTCTTCCAGAAGTCCTGAATTCAATTCCCAGCAAACCACATGGTGGCTCATAACCATCTCTAATGAGATCTGGTGCCCTAGTCTGGCATGAACGCAGAACACTGTATATCTAATAAACAAATCTTTAAGAAAAAAGAGGATCTGACTCCAGCTTGCATCTATCTATCCAAGTGTTTGTCATGTCACTAGTGATTCTGAACACATGTTTTTGTTCTCGTTACTCATAATGCAAACTAACTCTAGGGATTTGTGTTTTTCACCTGACATTCACCTGACATTTTATTACCAAGAACCATCTATATTGCCACTCACTTGTTTTCCCTGCTTTACAACATCCATACCTGCTGATGCTCTGAGGCTGTTCCTTGTGTCTGTTCTTCTTGTGCAGAAAGATCAGTTAATCATAAATTAACCCAGAAGCTGGGCGTTGGTGGCACACGCCTTTAATCCCAGCACTCGGGAGCAGAGGCAGGCGATCTCTGTGAGTTCAAAGCCAACCTGGTCTCCAGAGCAAGTGCCAGGACAGGCTCCAAAGCTACACAGAGAAACCCTGTCTCGAAAAAAAACCAAAATAATAATAAAATAATAATAATAATAATAATAATAATAATAATAATAATAATAATAATAATAAGTTAACCCAGAAGTGGAATTTCTGGGCCAGAGGGTGTGTCGACACTCAATTTTAAAAGATAATGATGTTTTCCAAAGTAGTTCACAGGTCAAAATAGCTCACTAGTATTGTTTGGAGTTTGTTGATTTGTGAGAGGTTCTTACTGTGAAAAGCCCTAGCTGGCCTGGTACTGAATATATAATCCATCTGATTTGAAACTAATGGCAATCTTCCTGGCCCAGCTGAGTGCCAGGATTACACCTTTACTTCCATGCTTCATTTCTTAACACTTAAAATTATACCAGTCAGCAGTCAGTGGTGGTGCACGCCTTTAATCCCCTCACTCAAGAGGCAAGCAGATCTGAGTTCAAGACCAGCCTGATCTACAAAAAGAGTTCCAGGACAGCCAGACTGTTTCACAGAGAAACCCTGCCTTAAGAAAAAAAAAAAAAAAAAAAAAAAAAATTGCCAGTCAAGGGAAATATAAAATAGTGATCCATGTGGTTTTGATATGCTGTTCCCCAAATTCATATTTTGTGAAGCACCTCTATGCTTTTTAGAGTTTTAATAGATTTTCTGTACCCTGTTGTGTGCACATGAAAGAGGACACCTTGCAGGAATCAGTTGTCTCCTTCCACCAATGTGGGTCCCAGGGATCGAACTCTGGGCTTCAGGCTTATAGATAAGGTCCTTACCTGCTGAGCCGCTTCCTGTTTACTGTCCAATGTGTTGCTCTTCTGTGAAATGCTAGTTTGTTTCTTTTTTCATTCTTTAGTTGCTAGTGCTTGTGGAAATGTGTATATATGCATTTGTCTGTCTGTCTTTGTGTGAAAGATGTCCATGTAAGTACATATATCTAGATTGAGATTAGTGTCCTGCCAATAGTGTATACTGTGAATATGTACATCCAGCTGGCAGCAGTCTTCACTTCCTTCATGTTATTTATGAGAAGCCACAAAAACATAAATTACCAATCACCTCTATTTCGGTTTTGAGACGGATCTCACTGTGTAGCCCTGGCTGAGCTAGAACTCACATGTAGACCAGCTAGATTCAAACTTATTGAGATCCTCCTGCATCTGCATCCCAAATTCTGGGATTAAAAGCACGTACCGCCATGCTCCTTGGTACCTGGACTCCAGAGACCAAGCTCTCATCATCAGACTTGTACATCTGGCTCTTACCTACTGAGCTCCCTGGCCATCTCACTGGCCCAAAAATTTTTACAATTTTATATGAAAACCAGGTATGGTGATGCACACCTTTAATTCCAGCACTCAGGAGGCAGAGGCAAACAAACTGCTGAATTCAAGGCCAGCCTGGTCTACATAATAGTGAGTTATAGGTCAGCTAGGGTTACACAGTGAAGCCCTACCTCAAATGATAAAGTAAAAAATACATTTTAGATGATCCAATTTGTCTATTTTTTTTTTTGGTAGCTGTTGCTTGCACCTTTGAATACATATAGAGCATTAAGCATGTTGTCCAGTGTACAGGAATGCTTATTTTATGTCTACAGTGATGTCTGTGGGCTGGAAATGTAGCTCAGTGGTAGAGCACATGTTTAGCAGGCACAATGCCCTTGGTTTGATCCCAGCCAGCCCCACAAAAAAAAAGACATCTTTATAGATCAGGGCAGTGCTGGAGCCCAAATACTGTCACTAGGCTATATCCCTTAGGTTGTATCTTATTTTCCTCCAACACAATTTAAACAAAGGACTGACAAGATAGTTCAGTCCATAGTGTAGTTTGCCCTGCAAACCCAAGGACCACATCCAATCCCAAAATCCATTTAAAAAGCCAAGCTTAGTGGCACAGGCCTGTAATCTCAAAGCTAGGAGGCAGAGAATGGAATCCTGGGTTTGTGAGACAGCCAGCAATAGTCTTATTGGTCTGTTCCAGGTCCTAGTGAGAGTGTCTCAAAAAACTAGATGGATGTCTCCTAAGACCGTCTACCACATCCAAGGTTATGGTTGACATCTGACCTCTGTACCCATATGGACATGCACCAGCACACAAACTTTCTGAAACAGGGTCTGACATTACAGCCCTGGCTGGCCTCAAACTCAGGAGCTCCACCTGTTTTTGCCTCTTGAGTGTTGCTGACATTAAAAGATGTATGCTATCGCTGGACAGTAGTGGTACACGCGTTTAATTCCAGCACTCAGGGAGGCAGAGGCCAGACTGGTCTACAGAGTAAGTTCTAGGACAGCCAGAGCTGTTACACAGAAACTCTGTCTGGAAAAATCCAAAAAGAAAAAAAAAAGATGTGAGACACTACCACCCAGCCAGGTCCTACACTTCTTAATACCATCATAATGGGAGTTAAGATTTCAGCATAAAATTTGAGACAAATAGTCCATTCTAAGCTATCAGAATGTTGCAGCTTTTTCAAATATTTTTGTGCCTATCTTCTAAGTCATTTTTTCTTTTTGTATGTTGGCTTGTTTCCACCGGTTTGAGGGTCTGTTTTGTTTGTTTGTTTTATTCAAATTAGGGACAAGCTTGTTTCACATGTCAATCCCTTCTCCCTCCCCTCACCCTCTTTTTTTTTTTTTAATGTATACAACATTCTGCTTCCACGTATATCTGCACACCAGAAGAGGGCACCAGATCTCATAACGGATGGTTGTGAGCCACCATGTGGTTACTGGGAATTGAACTCAGGACCTCTGGAAGAGCAGTCGGTGCTCTTAACCTCTGAGCCATCTCTCCAGCCCGAGGGTCTGGTTTGATTTTGGCACTGGAGGGGATTATCACTGTTGCTAAAGCTATCTCCAAACACCTGGGCTGAAACAATCCCACCTCAGTGTACAGGTGGTATGAGTTTTGTAGTTTGTTACTTTGCATATACTGGGGGGAGGGGGGGACTGCATGTGTTCCATAGCACACATACAAGTCAGAGAACTGTTATGGAGTTGGTCCTTCCCCTCTCACAGGTTCTGGGTCATCAGACAATCCCAGCAGGCACTTTACCTTACAAGCCATCTTGTATAGTATGTGGTGTGTGAAGGTCAAAAGAGGGTGGTGCTGATAGTCTTATACTGCTTTTTCCCTGACTACCATAGGCAAGTCTCATTGAATATGAAAGCTCAATGTTTGGTTCTGTCAACACCTGCCTCCACCCCCACCCACCTCCACTGCTAGGATGAGATTCCTACAGTTCTGCCCAGCCTTTTACACCAATGCTGGGGATTAATTTATGCCCTCATGTGTACAGTAGCAAATGGTCTAACCTAGTATTCATTCCCCCGCCCCATAATATATATAGTGGAGAAACGATCTTATTGAACTCAAGCTGGCTTTTAACCCTGTATGTAGAGGACCTGACTCTCCTTCCTCAAACTCCCAAATGCTGAGATTAGACATAAGCCACCATCTCTGATGAGTTTTTGCAGTTCTAGACACAAGGCTTCCTATTTGCCAGGAACTCTTTCAAGACAGGGTTTCTCTGTGTGACCTTGGCTGCCCTGGAACTTTGTAGACCTGCCTCCCTAGTGCTGGGATTAAAGGTGTGTGCCACCATTGCCCAGTTTAGGCAGAAACTCCTGAGCCAATCCTCATCTTTTGTGCTCTTTTGGCTTTTCAAAAGATTTGTGTGGGTATCTTACCCGTGTCTTTGTGTACCATGTGCCTGCCTGGTGCCCACAGGTCAGGAGAGGGTCTGGACCAGTTCTAAGTCTCTTGTTTTCCTTATACATGGCCTGGGCTGAAGACCCCCCAGGAGACCAGTTTATGAAAAGGACAGCTCCAATTGTGAAGACTTTGGGCCTATAGCCTTCCCAATTGTCCTTTTGTGGCAATTCCATGGGATCATGGTCCATTTGGCAGAGCATCTGACATTGCTGTCCCCTGGTTCAGTTTGGTGGCAACCCAGTGTCCTGTGCTGTGGGGCTGGCAGTACTGGATGTCTTGGAAACAGAACAACTCCAGGCTCATGCCACTAATGTGGGCAATTTCCTAATGGAGCACCTCAGCCAGCAGAAAGCCAAGCATCCTATCATTGGAGATGTCAGGTAAGGTTCTGGGCCCAACAGGAACACATAACCAAATACTTGCTAAGGGTTCAGCATTGTTCTATCTTCCTACCTTGGGATTAAAATGTCTACATCCACTCTCTAGAAGGACCTGGGATTCCAAAGATTCTGAGCCTTTCTCCAGGGTGAAGGGAGTGGCTCAGGCCAGGTCAGAGTGAGGCAAAGACCATAGCTATAAAGATGTCAACTCCTTCAGGGGCACTGGGCTCTTCATTGGTGTGGATCTGATCAAAGATGAGACCTTGAGGACGCCAGCAACTGAAGAAGCAGAATACTTGGTCTCCAGGTATTTTTTTTCCTGAAATAAATTGCCTTGTCCAAATTGAAAGCACTAGGGTCCCTGTGTAGCCTAGAGCAATGAGCCTCCAGCTTTCTGGATCCGAATCCTTGGCTGAAAGCCTGTAGGAGCCAACCTGGGACATCCTACATCTATCAGATCTACGCCAACCTTGAAAATCCCTGGGTTTTGAATGTGCCTTTATTCACATTGTAAAATGTATTAAATTTGCCGGGAGCGTTGGTGGTGCACGCCTTTAATCCCAGCAGAGGCAGGCGATCTCTGTGAGTTCAAGGCCAACATGGTCTACAGAGTGAGTGCTCGGATAGGCTCCAAAGTTAAAGAAACCCTGTCTTGAAAAACAAAACAAAAAATGTATTAAATTTACCTACTCAATAGAAACTGGTCTCAGCCAGAGTATTCACTCCAGTGGGGATCAGAGATTGTAAGGTATAAAAGCCAGGGCCCAGGCTAGTGTTCGTAACTGCAGTCATCCTAAGCAGGGCTGGATTTTGCCCTGGGTCTGATTCAACTTTTTCTTTCTGGGACAGACTGGGGAATCAGAAAGAATGTTAACCATTTTATATCACAGCATGTGGATTAAGTAGAGACAATGAGCTGGGTGGGCATGGTGATGTGATAGCTGGATTATTGTAATCAGAGCCTTTAAAGCCTGGTCCACAGGTGAGTTCAAGGACAGATAGTGCACACCCTAATCCCAGCACTCAGGAAGCAGAGGTTCTCTTGAGCCAGCCTGGGACAACTTGAGTGGCAGGCTTGGCACAATGGACACTGTACCTTGGGTGGAGACCAATTAATTGGTCAGATTTAAGGTATGGTGGGTGCCTGCCTGTTGAAGGTTATAAGACAGGTGTCTTTTTCTTACAGGCTGAAGGAGAACTACATTTTACTGAGCACTGATGGCCCTGGGAGGAATGTCCTCAAGTTCAAGCCTCCACTGTGCTTTAGCCTGGACAACGCACAGCATGTAGTGGCAAAGTTAGATGACATTCTAACTGGTGAGCTTGACAGAACCCATCTAGCATGTCTCAGGCCCCTGGGAGTTTTGTTTGATCCTCAACACCACAAATGTAAGACCAGTAGCTAGAGCCTCTCAGCACATACCAAGGAGCTGTAACAAGATACACCAAGTGTCTTGTCAGGAGCAAAAGCATGGCTTTTTGTAGCCATTACCTACATGTACTGACAGGCAACAATGTGGAACGTAGGGCTAGACATAATAGTCTTTGAACCAGTGGGATGAACATGGTGGTAACCACCTGTGATAACAGCATTTGGTAGGTGGAATGGGGAAAGATCACATTCAAGATAATCCTGGACTGCCTTAAAAGTCCATAAGTCAGGCCAGGCCAGTGGTGCATACACCTTTATTGACTAGAATTTCATCTTCCAAAAAAAAAGGGGGGGGGGGGCACCCAACTGCTGAGTGACTAAAATGAAATGGCTGACTGCAATGAAATTCTCCCCATAACCTCTAATCACTCAAGGTCAATCAAAAGCCCAAGGTCTCCCTCTATTTAAAGAAACTACCAACAACTATACACCAAAGTGGTGGTTATATAAAAGCATATAAAAACAATCAGCAAGGAACCTCTATCCCTGTCACTTACGTGTTAATTAGTTAAACCCAATCCCTAGTGGATGTTTCAAACTGGTACAGCTCTAGAGTTCTATGTGTGAATGATTAGGGACTTAACTAGAAACAGAACTGCTTTGGGCTCACACATGGGACTATCTGTGTTAGGGAAATGGTGGGACAAGCCTGGGTAGGGACCCAACCTCTGAACAAGCATCCTAGGAAACTGAATGGGGAATAATAATAATGTAGGGTAGGTCTGTGGTCATCTGTGGTCTTTTTTTCTAGACATGGAAGAAAAAGTAAGGAGTTGTAAAACACTGAGGATCCAGCCCAACTCAGCCAAGCACCCTTCAGGTAAGTGGGACCTTATGTTTGTGCTTCACCTCCACCAGGAGATTCATGATAAGATGTTCTCTAGATTTAGAGGCTAAGGAAACAAAATGGTAGCTGAAAAAGTCAGGTGGGAAAAGAGCTAGTTGAAGGACCCCTGCTACAGGAGACCCTAGTCCCAGAGTATCTAGCACCTCCAACACTGGGCAAGGTCTCACAGAGAGAGCATCCCACACTCACCCAGGCGTGGGGGTTTTTTAATTTTTATTTCAAAAGCTTGGATAGCTTCAATATCCAGGTCGTGGCAAAATCAGGACACGTGTAAAATACCTTACAATACATTAGATTCCCAAAAGGTACCAAAAAGTACAGTAAAATTAACACTTCCATTACTGGAAATGTATGACACAAATAATATAAAATTAAAAGGTGAAAAAGGTGACACTGGTTTCCTAAGATACAGTTTACTCTTTACAACCAGGGTCCACAGGTCCAGGCTGCAGAGCGGCAGCAGGAAGCAGACCCTCCAATCTAGTACAGGGTAACCTGGTAATAAAATCAGCCCCCCCCCCATGCTGCTCTGGCCTCTGAGACGCCACACGCTGCCTACAACTACAGCTCTGGAATAGTAAACAGGAGAGTGATTTCCGGGGGGGAAATTTTAAATAAGATGCACATGGGACAGGCCATAAAAGTTTGCCAAGTTAAATTTGGTACATAATTGTGTTCACTCCGCGTCCAAACAAAGCGTGTGCGGTCGTCAGTCGGCCGCTCCTGCCGCCTCTCAGTATGGCTTGTAGTTATTCTGATGGCCACCGCGTCGCTGGCTCTTCCCGTAATTTGTACTACCCTGACCTAGGAATAAGAACAATGTTTGGGCTACTACTTAACTGTACATTTTTTACCCGGTGCCAGGCGCTTACCACATCCTCACAATGTAACCTCTCTGCACAGCAACACCAGCTTCTCACACCTTACTGAGAAGGCTGAACTAGAGTAGAGCTCCATGTGGTAGCTCCAGTGCCTGAACCAGGCCTGTCTGACTCCAAAGCCCCTGCTGCCAGCGGCGTCTGCACTATCTGACCTGCCTCCCCTAGGAGGAAGTAGATGGGGCCTCCCTCTCCTACTTACTGTAGTCGTAGCCGGGGCCGTAGCCGTAATAGCCATAGGGCGAGTAGTCGTAGCCGCCATAGCCGGGCCCGTAGCCCTGCTGGTAGCCGTAGCCCTGGTTCCAGTAGTTGCCGTAGCCCTGATTCCAACTCTGACTCTGACCTGTGGGGGGAGCAGGGCACAGGGGCCCATGGACCATTTAGCACACGCAGGAGCTAGGATGGAGGAAATCCTGCCCTTTGGGTGGCGGGTTACTATGGCAACTCAGGTAGAAGCCAAGAGGCTACTGTTCTGATTTAGAGGCCCTAGGCCCAGCCTTGCAATCCAGGAGGCCAAGATGCCAGTAACTTCACTTGGGAGTATAGGAAGCTTACTCACACTCACTCAAATCACCCTCTGATCACCTCCACCCTCCCTTGGCAGCTTTGCCTTGAAAAAGATGCAGTTCAGGCTTTGGAGTTAGAGGGGCCTGGGACGGAAAGAGCTAAGCGCCTGGCACAGCTTTGCCTTTCTGCCCACAGGTATGTGTGTACCAAGACTCAGGACAGCCACAAAGCTAAGCACAATCCACTGTGCCCCCATCATTTTCCCAGTGCAATGAAAATGCCCCCTTGGCCTGGGGCCCCAAACTGCACAATGAGAAAGATACGGCTCTTTCAATCCATGGAGCCATGAGCCATAGCAGCACAAGCACACAGCCTCCACCCAGGAAAACCACTGCTATCCCTGAGTTGTATCCACTTCACCACACCCATCCTGCCCACCCCTACTGCACAGAACACCAAGAGGCAATCCCAAGACAGCCAGAGAAAGCTCCTTGCAGGCAGGGAAAGTCTTCATCCAGCTTCCACTTACCTCCACCTCCACCACTGCCTCGGTTCCCTCGATTGCGGTTTCCTCGTCCCCCAGAACCATACTGCTGTTGCTGATACACCTCTTTGGGCTGGGCAACCTTGATTTCACACTAAAAGCCAAGAGGACACTCGGTCAAGTCCTGTGGACAAATCAGGGCTGGGCTGCTACAAAGAAGACCTCTATCTACTACAGTCCATACTCAGATGAGGGCAGGAGGCCTCATCTGACTTCTAGAACCACAGCTAAAACCGTGAAGTTTGGGGATGAAAACAGTCAGCCATAGTGGGCAAGGTCAGAATTCCCCAGGGCAACAGGTACTAACTAATCTTTTTTACTCTTTTTACAGAAGGCACTCATCCTACTCAAATACTCTAACAGGACGGCAAGCTGACCTCCTCCTTACAGATAAAGCCAAATGTGAGGCATTGTTAGAAGCCATACTGCTACCCCCCTCCTCTTTAAGCACTGGTCCACTGAGATAAGCTTCACATCTAAATCTGAACAGGACCCAATCAGACTCACTTTCCTGGCCGAGAACTTTGAAGGGGATGTAAATGCTTTTACTTAATGGTATGTTTCTAAAGGCAGTCCTGTTACACTCCCATTTATTTAAAAAATAAGTAGTAAAGCTAATCCTAGTTCACTGGGTTACAGAACAAGCAAAACTCCAAGTTTGAAACTAGCATATTATGGAGAGAGTTCCAGTCCTCCCATGGAAGCAATGAGATATGCTGTCTCAAAAAGGGGTAGGAGAATGCATATTATCTATCAAGTTTTGCAAGTTTTGCCTTATTTTATCTTACTGAATTAAAGATCCTGAGTAAACTGAGGTGGCAGTTTACTTTAATCCCATCACTCAGGAGACAGAGACAAGAGGCCAGCATGGTTTAGAGTTCCAGGACAGTCCGATCTATACAAAGAAACCCTATCTCAAAGGGGTGGAGGAAAAAGACTGAGTATTTGAATGTTTACTTCTAAGGCCTACCAGCAGCAGTTTTCACTACCACAGAAGGCTCACCATTAAGGCACACCAAAAAGAAAAATGTCACTGTCCACTGGAATAATTAAGAATGTCCCACCTAGCCAGGCAGTGGTGGTGCACGTCTTTAATCCCAGCACTCTGAAGAGGCAGAGGCAGGAGGATCTCTGTGAGTTAAGAAACAAAAAAGAATGCCCTACCTGTCTGCTTTAATCCCAAACCCAAGCTTTGAAAACTCCCATGGGAAAAAAAAAAAAAAAAAAAAAAAAAAAAAACTCCCAATGAGAAGGGCAAGAACTTTCCTGGAGCCTCACCCTACCTTATCTGGCTGTCTTATCCAGTTCTCCAGTAAGCTACAGCCAGTGCCACACCTTCTAACCTAACCAACTTGAAAATCTATTACTTCATTAAACACAACTCCACATTTGTAGTCCATTTTAGGCCTACAGTAGGGCTGACTGTAAAGCACAGCTAAATGGGACAAACTCTGGAACAGGAAAAACATCAATACAGATAGATGTAAGCATACTAAATTACTGAGCTCTAGAATCTAAGACTGCAAGTCTCATAAGCCCTGGACTGTACACTATCATCCCTAACACTAAATCAGGCACCAAAGAGTCTAGTCAGAAGCTCTATTCACAGGAGCTTTACACCCAATTTTAGTTTTTATTAATATACCTAGCACATACAGTGTATGGTATCCACAGAGACCAGAGCATTAGAGCCCTTGAACTAGTTACAGGCTTACAGGTGGTTGTGAGCCAAGGGTGCTAAGAATGGGCCAGGGTCTTCCTGAGAGCTAGTGCTCTTAGCCACTGAACCAGCTGTTTCCAGTCCAGCTTCTCTTTAAAGAACTGTTTTAAGCCGGGCGTTGGTGGTGCACGCCTTTAACCCCAGTATTCAGGAGGCAGAGGCAGGTGGATCTCTGTGAGTTAGAGACCAGCCTGGTCTACAAGAGCTAGTTCCAGGACAGCCTCCAAAGCCACAGAGTAACCCTGTCTCAAAAAACCAAAAAAAAAACAAAAAAAAATAACTGTTTTAATGTCATTGTGTACTACTATAGAGAAACAGTAAGGTTTTACTAACAAAGGGTCTATAGGTAGCTAATCTACACCTCCAAGAACCAAAAACCAGTAAAACAGTTCTGACACCTTACCTTGCTTCCGCTGACAGTATGGAACTTTTTCTCCAGAACTTTCTTCACAGGGTCTTCCTCTTTATATGTAATAAAAACAAAACCCCGTCTTTTGTTCAACTTGGGATCTATTGGAAGCTCAATGGCTTCAATCTGTAAAAACAAACAAAGCTTAGGTGTAAACCTCTTAGGTGTACCCAAGAACATAGAAACCTGCCAAGAAAAGACCACTGAAAAGATGAGAAAACTCTACTAATATAATAATCTGGCCAGGCAAAGTCAAAGAAGAGCAGAAAGAAACAGAAGCCATATTCACCTCCCCAAACTGGCCGAAGTATTCTCTGATCTTTTCCTCTGTGGCTTCAGGGTTCAGACCTCCCACAAAGATTTTCTTCACAGGATCCTTCTTCATAGCCATCGCCTTTTTAGGGTCAATAACACGACCGTCCAGCCTGTGTTCCTTCTGGTCTAAGACCTGTGTAAAACAGAAACATGTTAGGTTCAATCCAACACAAATACAAAGAGGGCTTAATTCTCTCTGGGGCTAAACCAAATTGACTTCCTAACCTCCCATACAGAGGACCACCTGAATACCTATAAGCCACCCCCACTAGCCTCTACCCAGGCTCTACACTCCTCCTAACCAGTAGTTCCCTACTTAAGACCTTTCATTAAAGCAGTGACAAAGAACACTAGATAATCTAGTGCTGAAATCCTCTCCACCCTGTATAAATGCATGCATTTTCACCATTTCTGAGATTTAGGAATTGGGGTCCCATCTCCATTAAAATTGTATTAAGAAAAAAAACTATCCTCACAGCAATCACAGTAAAATATTTAACACCAAGCCCATAAATAAGCATATAAAAAAGGTAATAAGCAGCCGGGTGGTGATGGCACACACCCTTAATCCCAGCACTTGGGAGGCTGAGGCAGAGGAATCTCTCAGTGAGTTCCAGGACAGTCAAGGCTGTTACACAGAAATCCTGTCTCGAGAAACCAAAAACAAAAAAGTATTAAGGGAGGGCTGAAGGCAGGACTCTAGTTACTGCCCAGCTCACTGCCCTCCTACAGGATATGCAGTAAGCTTTTAAAACAGTACGAACAGTAATCCCCCAGAATCATTCCCTCACATATAACCCATTTAATCTGTACTACCCCTCAAAACAGGAATTTAAGCTCTTTGTCCCTATCAAATACTGCAGTGCCCGAGTTCCTTAGGACTTAGAATCCTAATAGAGACTGCTGCTAACACCCAGCTTACCTTCTCTACACTGGAAGAATCTTTGAATAGGATAAACCCAAACCCTCTTGATCGTCCAGTGTTGGGATCCATTTTAATTGTACAGTCCACGACCTCTCCAAACTTAGTAAAATAATCCTTTAAGTCTTTTTTGCTGGTATCCCAACTCAGACCACCAACGAACATTTTTCTGAAAGGAAAACAACGACCACAAATCTTAGAAGCAGGATGTGATTTTTACAAAAGTCTGACCCGGATACACTTTCCTAGCAAGCACTTGTGAAGCCACGGTGCCACAGGCCAGCCCGAGATGACCCTTTTCAAGTTGATCCCTCCTGTGTTACTCTGGCATCTCGACTCAAATGGAACTGTATGGAGATCGTATAGCCACACGGTGTGGAAAAAGGACAACCTGGTCACAAACGTGAACCATAAGCCGTCACAAGTTTAAATTAGCGTGTTTGTACTCCAGAATGGAAACGAGCTCCCGTTCCGTTCTTCCCCGCCTCCCAAGAACTGATCCCGAGGAACTCTGGGTTTCCTGGGGCCGAAACCGCCCCAGGGTTCAGGCCGTGACTCCGCCCCTCGACCCGAGGCAGGCTAGGCCGGGCCCGCCGCGCGCCAACTCCGCCCACGCAGCCCAGACGCAGCGCTCGCGGCCCGATTCGAGGTCGGCCGCTTTTCCTCTTCCGGGGCCTCCCGCCTCGAGGCCCGCTACAGTCTAAGCACCCCGCGAGCAGCCCAGGGCGACCGCAAAGTCGACCCCGCAAACTCCTGCAAACTCCAATGCGCCTAACCGCGCCTGGGCCCGCCGGCGAGCGCGCCAGGCACCGCTCGGCGGGCCGCCCGCCCCTCCCCCCGCCGCGTGGCGCCAACAAAAGGCTGCCCCGGAACAAAGGCACCGGCCCAGCGGCCCGCGGCCGCACCTACCCCGCGTCCTCCTCGTTCTTGCTGGCGTTGATCTGATCGCCCTCGGCGCCGTTCTGGTTCCCGCTCGGGGTCGCCGTGGTCCCGCCCCCAGACGCGGCCGGGGCTGCGGGGGCCGGTGCCCCGGCGCCGGGCTCGACCGGGGCCTCGCCTTCGGGGGCGGCCTCGTGTCCGTTCTCAGTGGCGCCCGTCGTCTCCATGGGCTGCTCCTCAGCCGCGTCCGACATGGTCGGCCAGGCCGCAGCGGCTCCTGCAACGAGCGGCGACGGCACGTCAGGCCCCGCGGCACTCCCCGAGCTCCCGCCCACCGCCCGCGGCCCGGCCGGCTCACCTCGCCGCCGATGACGCCGCGAGGCCCTACTCGCCGCGGAAGGCGCCGCGGGCTTGGCCGCGCTGACACCCGCACCCCCGGGAGCTCGTCCGCGTCCACCGACGGTGTCGCTCGGCTCGACTGCCGGCGTACACAGGCCAAAGATGAGACCTCAGCTCCGTCCCGCGCGGTGCCACCGCCTGACAATGCCAACTCGTGGAGCTCTTTATAATGCCGGAGCCGGGGAGCACCTCGTAACAAAACATATTCTGATTGGCTGAAGCCAACCGCCACTCACCACTGTCGTGGCATTTTATTGGCTGATGCGGCGCGCGCGCTCTAGATCCGGGCGGGCTTTGTCCTCATTTTAGAACGCGCGCGAGTCAGAACTGCGTACGGTTCCGGTTATCGAGCGGGCGCCTCAAGTGTCCCTTTTTGTCTGGGGGGCGCACACGACAGTCTGTCGTCCCCTCCGCTTACCCCATCCCACACTAACAATCCCGGCCTCCCAAAAGGGGATAAATGCCCCGGAGGAAGCCCTAAACCCAAGGTCGCCTGGAGGAAGTAGCCGAATCTTGGTTTCCAAGATAAT
Source organism: Cricetulus griseus (assembly GCF_003668045.3). Taxonomy (NCBI): domain Eukaryota; kingdom Metazoa; phylum Chordata; class Mammalia; order Rodentia; family Cricetidae; genus Cricetulus; species Cricetulus griseus. Next base: position 65,884,286 of record NC_048600.1, read on the forward strand.
GGGGTGCTAGGGTCATCTGAGGCCCTCAAAGCGGCCTTCTCCTAAGCCGCGGTGTGCCGAGATGCCGGTGCTCTTGCCCTCTCTTCCAGCGATGCTGGCTGGGGCGGTCCGTGGAGGTCTGACGCCGTGACCGTTGGAGTGTGGTGTTTCCAGTTTCAGCTTAATACCGATAGATACTTAACATCGCATTCATGTTTAGTTTTGCTTTTAATTTATTTCTTTTTAACGTTGATTGGGTTTTGTTTTGTTTTTTGAGACAGGATCTCGAAGCCCAGACTGGCCTTAACTCCAGACAAACACTCCTTTTTCACCCGCTCAGTGCTAGGATTGTGCAGCATCACCACCATGCCTGGCTTAATTTCATTTATTCTACATGACTTTTTAAGAAAGAAAGAAAGAAAGAAAGAAAGAAAGAAAGAAAGAAAGAAAGAAAGAAAGAAAGAAAGAAAGTCTTTTTCTGTACCCAGGGCATGATTACAGACATGTTCCACCCTGCCTAGTCTAACAACTTGTTTTCAGGAAAAATTTCCTGTTAAATCACATATGAGGTGATGTTAAAGAGGACTACTTCTCTTTTACGATTTAACCACAAGGCTTTAAAGGCCTGAGTTATCCCATGATTTCTGTGTATATGTACATAACACAGAAATGTTTGAGTGTAAGCACACACGTGCTAGGGCCTGCATGTAGACATCAATTAAAAGTGTCAATCTTAAACAGGCTGTGACGGCGCATGCTTTTAATCCCAGAACTTGGAAGGCAGAGACAAATGGATTTCTGTGAGTTTGAAGCCAGCCTGGTCTACGGAGTAAATTCCAGGACAGCGAAGACTACAAGAGAAATCCTATCTCAAAAAAAAATAAATAAATAAATAAAAAATGAAAATAAAAAAGTAATAGTCAAAAAACTTCCTGGTTCTCTCCTTTCATTTTTCTTTTTTTTTTTTTTTTTGGAGTGGGGGTAGAGTGGGGCAGTCGAGGCAGGGTTTCTCTGTGGCTTTGGAGGCTGTCCTGGAACTAGCTCTTGTTTTGTTTTGTTTTTCGAGACAGGGTTTCTCTGTATTGTTTTGGAAGCTGTCCTGGAACTCACTCTGTAGGCCAAGCTGGCCTCGAATTCACAGAGATCTGCCTGCCTCTGCCTCTTGAGTGCTTCGATCAAAGGTTTGTGGCACCACTGCCAGGCGGCACCTTCCATTTTTCTGAGTTCCTGGGATTGAATTTTGAACTTCTGCCACTAAGCTTTCATAGCAAGTTCACTCAATTTTCTCACTAAATCTCTGCTATGTTTTGAGACAGGGTCTCATTCACTGCTTCATTTCCCCAGGCTAATGGGCTCACAACCTGCGGGAGATTGTCTCCTCCCTTGTCAATGTAATAGTGCTAGGATTACAGATTTGTACTATGGTGTTCAGCTGTGGGTTCTGGAGACCTGAGCTTAGGTCCTCATGCTTGTGCCTGCTGAGCCCTCTCCACTTTTTCTATTCTTGTTTGTTTGTTTGTTTTTGTTTTTCGAAACAGGGTTTCTCTGTGGCTTTGGAGGCTGTCCTGGAACTAGCTCTTGTAGACCAGGGTGGTCTCAAACTCACAGTCCCAAGTGCTGGGATTAAAAGCGTGTGCCACCAATGCCTGGCTCTTTTTCTATTTTTTATTTTATTTTGTTTTTTGGAGACAGGGTTTCTCTGTGGCTTTGGGGGCTGTCCTTTTTTATTTTATTTTTAATTTTTAAGAAAGGATCTTTCTAAGCCGGGCATTGGTGACGCACACTCGGGAGGCAGATGGATCTCTGTGAGTTCGAGACCAGCCTGGTCTACAAGAGCTAGTTCCAGGACAGCCTCCAAAGCCACAGAGAAACCCTGTCTCGAAAGAAAAAAATAAAAGAAAGAAAAAAAGAAGAAAGGATCTTTATATTCCTGGCTGTCCCAGAACTCACTCTGTAGGCCAGGCTGGCCTTGAATTTACAGAGATCAGCCTGCCTCTGCATCCTGAGTGTTGGGATTAAGGTGAAAGAGAGTGCATGGTGACATGCATCCTTTTTTCTTTTTTTGGTACTGGGGCTCACTGTGTACCTCACAGACATCCTGATTGTGCTTAATTCCTAGGCAAGTCTCTGCTCAATTAAGCTGAGAGGAGGATTAACCATCATTGGCTTGCTAGGAAGCCTCTCACACACAGCCATTTTAATCCCTATCACCACCTAAGTCCTCCCCCAACAGCAGGGAGGACCAAGGTTATGGCCACAAAGCATGACAAGAAAAGCCACCCAGATGATGACAATCAGGAAACAAGGCTCAAAGTCAAATCACTTAAAACTATGGGAGCCGAAGCTCAGATGGTAGAGTGCAAATATGAGGGCTGGAGTACACATCCCCAGCTTCCAGATGAAAAAGCTGAGTGTGAAGCCAGGGTAATATCAAACTTCAGAGGCAGAAACAGATGGATCAACATATGTGGTGCATATACATATATACAGGCTAAACACTCATACATTTAAAATTAAAAAGTTGGACCTGGCAACCCTTATCTGTGTCCCTAGAGCATTGTGAGTGGAGACAGGCAGATTCCCAGAGCTCACTGTCCAGCCACTCTAGCCAATCAGAGAATGGGTGAACAGCATGTTCAGTGAGAGACCTTGTCTCAAAAGATAAGGTGGAAAGTGGCTGAGAATACAATTCAGTTGATTTGTCTTCCAAGTATAAGGCCCTGTGCTGGATGGATCCCCAGAACCACCAAAACCAAACAAACAGGAAAAAGATAAGGCGTGCACTAGAGGAAGAGGCCCAGTCTTACCCTCTGGTCTTCACACACATACACTGTACGCACAGGTGCACATACACAAAAGCAGCCTCAAGACAGAGCTGGGGGGGGGGAGGTGTACATTCCCTTTACCTACAAGGATTTATCCAGCATAGTTCAGAAATACTTTCAAGGATGTGAATTCTGAGGACACTTTGGGGAAGTGCTTCCCCAAAACAGGGTCCAGCAATGATTGGTACATCAAAATATTTTTGCAGGGCAGGAGAGATTTCTCAGTGGTTAAGAGCACTTGCTCCTCTTGCAGAGGACTCTTGAGAGTTACCAATGGCCACATTATGTGGCTTATAACTGTCTTTAATACCAGTTCCAGGGGTCCTAAGCCTCTGACCTCTGAGGGCACTTGAGCTTACTTGTACATTCTCATGTGCAGACACATACACCTACACATAAATAAAAATAATAGAAAATTTATTCAGATATGATTTTATGTATATGTGACTTTTTTTGGTTTTTTGAGACAGGGTTTCTCTGTGTAGTGTTGGCTGTCCTGGAACTTACTCTATAGACCAGGCTGGCCTCAAACTCACATAGACTCACCTGCCTCTGCCTCCCAAGTGCTGGGATTAAAGGGCATTCTTTTCTATGATGAAAAGATTCTTTTACTGGGGGTGGAGGGGACTCACTATGTATCCCTGGATGGCCTGGATCTTGCTATGTAGACCAGGCTAATTTCAAATGTACAGAGATCTGCCTACCTTTGCCTCCCTGGTTATGGGATAAAAGACTTGTGGCAGGTGGGTGGTAGTGGCGCACACCTTTCATCCCAGAACTAATGAGGAAGAGGCAGGTGGATCTCTGTGAGTTTGAAGCCAGCCTGGTCTACAAGAGCAAGTTTCAGGGCAACTAGGTCTGTTTCACGGAGAAACCCTGTCTCAAAAACCAAACAAAATAAAGGCTTGTGCCACCACACCTGGCTTTAGGTTTATCTTTAGGGGGCTACAGAAATGGTTCATCAGTTAAGTACTTGCTGCTCTTATAGAGTACCTGGGTTTGGTTCCCAGCACCTGCATAGTGGCTTTCAACATCTTTAATTCTAATTCCAAGGGATCTGGTACACTTTCTGTCCTCTGTGAGTACCAGGCATGCATGTAACACACAGGCATACATGCAGGCAAAACATTCACACACGGAAAATAAATCTTCTGTTTTGCTTTTTTTTAAATAGAATCCCACTACGGAGCCCTGGCTGGCCTGAAGCTGGCCTAAAACATGATATGTAGACCAGGCTGGCCTCCAACTTACAGAAATCCACCTGCCTCTGCCTCCTAAGTGCTTAGATTAAAGACATGAGTTACAATTCCCAGAAAAACCAGATGTATCTTTAAAAGAAAATTATCCTCTCTCTGTCTGTCTCTGTCTCTCTGGTCTCTCTGTCTCTGTCTCTGTCTCTGTCTCTGTCTCTCTCTCTCTCTCTCTTGCTCTGTGTGTGTGTGTGTGTGTGTGTGTGTGTGTGTGTGTGTGTACACATAAGTGAAGTGCTTGTGAAGAGCAGAAGAGAGCATCAGAACCTTTAAAACTGGGGTTATAGACAATTGTCAGCCACCTGACACACAGTATGTACTCCTAACCACTGAACCATCCCTCCAGCCCAAATAATTCAGTTAATTCAGCCAGGGACTCAGTTACTCCAACAGACTCTAGAAGGCCCCTGGCTCTGAGGATTCATACTGCTCAGCAATCTCTATATATAATGTGTACAGTCTGCAGTCTAGAGCTAGGTATGTAGCTCAGTAGTAAAGTGCTTGCCTGGCATGCTCCAGATGTGGGTTCAGCTAGGTTCTCTTTCCACTTCCTACCCTCACTCCCCCTGCCCCAACAAAAATCTCATATAACCTAGGCCAGTTTCAATTCCTTATTTTAGGAACAGAATAACCACTAACTCCTAATCCTCCTGCTTCAACCTTCTAAGTGCTAGGGTGACAGGATCCAACCAGTTATATGCAGTGCTGGAGATAGAACCCTGGGATTCCTGCATGCTAACAACATTCCCAGCCTACGAATTACATGAATTTTTCTCTCTTCCTCTTCAGTTTGAGTTTTGTCTGTTGTTTGTGTGTTTTGGCTTTAATCTACAAGGTAGAAGTGGTTTGGGTTTTTTGGTGGTGGTGGTGGTGGTAGTCGTGGTGGTTTTTGTTTTGTTTTGTCTTCTGGAGACAGGATTACTTTGTGTAGCCTTGGCTTTCCTGGAACTCCCTCTGTAGACCATGCTGGCCTCGAACTCACAGAGATCCTCCTGACTCTGCTTCCCAAGTGCTGAGATTAAAGGTGTGCGCTATTACTGCCAGACTTTACGTAGTGGATGTTGCATCAATTGACAAACTATCCCTAGCCTCTGCTGCAATCGTCACTCCACTGTCTTCTCACACTGTGCCAAATGTCCCTGCTTTGGGATACCCCCCACATACACACCCAACTCCATCCATCCAGAGGAGTCTTTATGAAAAGGATGTCTTGGTGATACTCTGCGTGAAGACTCTGGTTGGCTGGCTTCCTAGTGCTCTGAGGAAGAATTTCTCACCCTGACTTGAAGTGACAATAAGAGAAGGAGATGACTAAGACCTCCAATCATGATGATCCTACTGGCCAGCATTCCTTGTTCCCTGAGTTGTATTGCCTTCCACCCAGCTGGAACTTGGTATGAGCTAGATGAACACATACTGTACAGGGCACTGAGAATGGCCCTCCTTTCTCACCCGAACTGACCATCCCATCTGGTTTATGAGGTCAAATATGTCTGACCCAGTCACATCTCAAAGTCACTCTCTACTCCAGCTTTGCTCAACTCCTTTTATCTCCCAGAACTCACTAGTGCTAGGTTGCTTCTCTATACCATAAAGCATTCTGCTTTAGATTTCACCCACTTAATTTCTTACTCTTTTGGGGGTTAAACTGCACCCTCCCCCCGAAAAAAAAGATATACTAAAGACCGTGGGCTGGAGATGTAGCTCAACTGGGAGAGAACTTGACTAGTTTATGTGAAGCCATGGGTTCAATCCCCACCATTGCACAAGTCACGTATGGTGAGTACATCTTTTTTTTTTTTTCCTAATTTAACTTTTTTTCATTTTTTTCCCTTTTTTTTTGTTTTGTTTTGTTTTTTCGAGACAGGGTTTCTCTGTATTGCTTTGGAGCCTATCCTGGAACTCGCTCTGTAGACCAGACTGACTTCAGACTCTCAGAGATCTACCTGCCTCTGCCTCCTGAGTGCTGGGATTAAAGGCATCTGCCACCAATTCCCAGATAATTTAACTTTAATTTATGTACATTGGTGTGAAGCTGTCAGATCCCCTGGAACTGGAGTTACAGACAGCTGTGAGCTGCCTTGTGGGTGCTGAGAATTGAATCTGGGTCCTCTGGAACAGCAGCCAGTGCTCTTAACTGCTGAACCATATCTCCAGCCCCTCGTGAGCACATCTTTAATCACACCACTAATCTAGAGACAGAGGCAAGAGGATCAGAAGATGTTGGGCAGTAGTGGCACACACCTTTAAACCCACCACTCAGTAGGCAGAGGCAGACGGATCTTTGTGAGTTAGAGACCAGTCTTGTCTACAAAGCAAATTCCAGGACAGCCAGGGTGGTTACACAGAGAAACCCTGTCTCAAAAAGAATTTAAAAAAAAAACAAAACAAAACAAAAAAAGGAAGTTTAAAATCATCCTAAAAAATATTTAAAAAATAAAAAACAAGGGCTGGAGCTGAGCGGAGGTGGTGCACGCCTTTAATCCCAGCACTCGGGAGGCAGAGGCAAGAGGATCTCTGTGAGTTCGAGGCCAGCCTGGTCCACAAGAGCTAGTTCCAGGTTAGCCTCCAAAGCCACAGAGAAACCCTGTCTCGAAAAACCAAAACCAAAACCAAAACAAACCAAAAAAACAAGGGCTGGAAAGATGGCTCAGTGGTTAAGAGCACTGACTGTTCTTCCAGAGGTCCTGAGTTCAATTCCCAGCAACCACATGGTGGCTCACAACCACCTTGAATGAGATTTGGTGCCATCTGCTAGCATGCAGGCAGAAGACTGTGTACATAATAAATAAAAATAAAAGCTTTAAAAATAAATAAACAAAACAAAATCCTCTGCTACATGTCAAATTTGAGGTCAGTCGGGGACCCATGGAAGATATTGTTTAAACCCTAACACTTCCTCCCATTATTGCAAAGGACCATTGAGGAGACTCAGACTATCACAATGGGTTTCAATATAGGGAGATTGAAACTGGGGAGATGACTCAGTGGGTCAACACTTACTGTGTATTTGGGCCACATTCAGATCTCTACTGCAGCTGGGTATGATGGCCAAGGCAAGAGGCAGGCAGATCTCTGTGAGTTCCAAAGCCAACCAGGGCTAAATAGCAAGTTCTAGATCAGCCAGGGTTTTGTAATGAGACCCTGTCGCCAAAACAAAACAACAGAAACAGAACAGATCTGCCAAAAGCCAGGCACAACTGCATGTGTTTAGGAATTAGGCAGAGAAAGGAAAATCTTGGGGACTTGTTAGCCAGCCAGTCTAGCAGAAACAGTGGAATGGAGAGCAATGGAGAAGGACACCTTGTGTTGAGTGCTAGCCTCCACATGTATGTGTTCATTTGTGTACACACACATATACACACCACAAGATAAATAAATAAATATATAAGCAAAGAATCTAAATGAAACTTTCCAGTCTGTCAGCCTTCAAGGCACAGCACCGAGCACCTGTCTTAGGTAATGCCATCAGAGGCCACCAGAGAAAGTGATGCATTTTGGGGAAACACAGCAGAAACCAAGAGAGTGGATAAGGCAAAGCTTCCCACAGGATGAGAGGCCCAGGCAGCCTTCTGAAGAAGTTGTCCAAGCCACGGTGAATAAGAAGGGGTGCAGGGAGAAGGAACTTCTGGAGCAAAGGCTGAAGGCTGAGAAGACCCACCACTGGGAGGACTGCAAGTTGATCACAGGGACACACAGGAGTTGGACTGCAGGAAACAGGGGCTTCATGCCTGACAAGGGTTTCAGAAAAAACACAATCCAGAAGACAGCATACATAGCTAGAGTGACAGTTTGGGGGCGGGCATGGAAAGGAGGGAATAATGAGTCATCAAGGGGGGTGAGTTGGCAGAACTCTGTAAATGCCAATGATCCCAACTCTACACCCAAGTGCAAGGTGTATAGTTAGATTGGGGCAGGAACCACCCAGTGGAGGGACTAGGCCAGGCTAGCTAGAGAACGGGGTGGGAGGTGGCGTGAAAAGAAAGGAGGGAATATCAATCATGATACCCCTGGTGAAGTCCTCCTGGATTCCTTGCCATTCCAGTGGCATGGTTTCTTCTACTTCTTCTGGTACCAGCTTCTAGTAGCTACAGAAGAGTAAAAGAGATGATCCAGTAGTTAAAAGCACACATTGCTCTTCCAGAGGACCCAAGGTCTGTTCCCAACACCTATGTGAGTGGCTCCCAACCACCTGTAACTCTAGCTGCAGATCTGACTTCCAGGCTCCATAGGCACCTGCTCTTACTTACCCATACATATAGAAATAATAAAATTGCATGCAAGCAAATTGACAACATGAACATTCCATGGTATGGTTAAGGGGAGGTTTTTATTGTAGAGAGAGAGGAGAGAAAAAGAGAACAGCCAGAGACATCTGGAAGAGTTCAGAGCAGAGAAAGACAGAACATGGTCAGCAGACTGGACCTGGCCAGGGCTATCTGCAAGAGAAGAGCGGAGGATAGAGAAAAAAGGGAGCATAGCGAGAAAGCAGGGTTATACGGGAGTAGAGTAGTTGAGGGGAGGGAAGGACCAGGAGGCTGGAGTGGGAGCTCTGAAATGTATAACAAGTACTGGCAATCCTGAGGGAGCCTAGAGGCCAGTATGCATTTTGAGTTGTCAATGACCCTGCTGCCAGAGGTAAGGGAAATGACTCCTTTTGGCAAATGGGAACCAGTTTCACAAGTTCCTGAGGAATGCTGGCTTTCATTTAACCGCCAGAAATCCTCCCTTAGTCCAGGTTGAGCTCATTTCTTGATATTTGGACTGATTTTTGGAGTTTGGGTAATTGGAGTTCCTTTTGGACCCGATAAAAATAAATCTTTATAAAAGAAAGAGATGCTCTATTTCAAAAAGAAAGGTCAACTCTCTTTTTGACAAAACTCTGCCAAGGGGACAAAGAGGAGGCCAAAGAGTAAGGTGGGCAGCCTCCCTGGCCATTGTTCCCCGGCTGCCCCAGAGCAAAGGCCTTTCGCTCCGCTCAAATCCACGAGAGAGGCAGGCCTCTGAGCTCTCACCGGCGGGGGAGGGCTCTGAAAGCCACAGAGCCCACACACACCAGTTCCGCACTTCCATCAAGCCAGAAACCGGAAGAGGCGGGGACAAGACAACCCACTGGCTGGGCTCCTCCCTCTTCCCTGCACAGCAGAGGGAAAAACAAAGCTATTTGCTACTGCACAGCAATCCTAGGGCCTGAGCTCCAAATCCCAACAAGTCGCTGGGAGCAGTCGCAAGGGAGAGGAAATGCATGGGATCCCGGTCAGGGGAGAAACAGTCTCTAGACAACACAGGAAAAGTGCTAGAACGTATTCCAGCTTCTTGGATTCTGGAGACCAATGTGGCCACCTTCTGTCTCCACACCCTTATAGAGAACTAGTTAGACTACTCCAACAGGGAGGCGGGGTCGGGCTTGCTGTGCAGGATAAAACATTGTCACTTAGCCTAGGATGACAAGATGGGACTTCATATTCACTTGTGCAATCGCTTGAAAACTACATTTTTGTTTTCTTTTGAGACACACTCTCATGTAGCTCAGACTGGCATCCACCTCCTAATGCAGCCAAGGATGGCTCTAAACTTATGAACTTTCTGAACTTCACATCCTCCCAAATTCTAGGATTACAGGTGTGAGTCATTGTATCCAGTTTTCCTGTTGCTGGAATTGAACCCAGGGCTTTGTCTATGTAGGCAAGCAGCCTACAAACCCAGCTTGACCCTATTTTAATTTTTTTCCTTTGTTTTTTTTTTTTGTTGTTGTTGTTTGTTTTTAGATTTACTTAGGGGTGGGGCTGGACAGATGACTCAGCAGTTAAGTGCACTGAAGGGGACCCAGCCGGGCATTGGTGGCACATGCCTTTATTCCCAGCACTCGGGAGGCAGAGGCAGGCAGGTCTCTGTGAGTTCGACGCCAGCCTGGTCTCCAGAGTGAGTGCCAGGATAGGCTCCAAAACTACACAGAGAAACCCTGTCTCGAAAAACCAAAAAAAAAAAAAAAAAAAAAATCCAGTTCCAAAGGATCCGATGCCCTCTTGTGAGCACCAAACACACACATGGTACACAAAATGCCCTCTGTGGGCACCAAACACACACATGCCCACCAGGCTTTTTCTTTTAGGTCACCAACCAGCTCCTGAATCATGACACAGAAACTTAATATTAGTTTTGAAAGTCTGGGTTTAGCTTAGCTCTCATTTTAGTCTATTTCTCTCTCTCTCTCTCTCTCTCTCTCTCTCTCTCTCTCTCTCTCTTTCTCTCTCTCTCTCTGTAGACCAGGTAGCCTCAAACTCAGAGGTTTGCCTGCCTCTGCCTCCTTCCTGAGTGCTGGGATTAAAGGCCTGCACCACTACACCCAGACAAAAAAAAAAAAAGTTAAAAAGAATTTAAAAAATATTTTTCCTTTATGTGGATATGTGCAGTAGTATGTGCCCATGAGTGCAGGTGTCCACAGAATCCAAAAGATGGTGTTCAATCCCTTAGAGATGGAGATACAGGTGATTTTGAGCTGCCCAACCTGGGTTCTGGGAGTCAAACTTGGAGTGAAGGAACCGGCTTCCCTTTTGGCAGCCATAATGGTTGAACATGTGCTTCTATGACCTTGTCCTAGAAACCAGAAAGTCAGATGCCTGTCTTGTGACAAGGAACCAATCAGAAGTTAGCTGGTGGTGCTATGCTTTATGGCTCTGGGTGTGCTTTACGGACAAGCGCACAGCAATGACGTAGAGAGCATAGCAACCACCCTGGGAGGGCCTATGAGCCATAACAACCAGTTGACCAATCAACACAGGGCAAGCCCTCCAAGCCTGGAGGCACACCAATCGTGAGCCTGTGCGTACCCCTAGACACTCCCCTTACGCTGCCCTATAAGATCTTTTGGGAGACCCAAGGAGCCGTCTTTTTCTAGCCGTCTGCCATGGCGGGTGGGTGAAAGACCCGAGCTAACATGGGGTTAGTTCGTTAAATTACAATAAAGCCTCGTGCAGTTTGCAGCAAGCTCTCGAATCCGCCTGGTGATTGGGGTGACCGCGAACCTGGCCTGAGACCCCGGATACTTGAGTTTTCGGGGGTCTAACATTTTGGGGGCTCGTCCGCGATTTGCGACCACCCTTCACCTGAGTGGATTCGATCTTGGAGGTAAGATGATTAGAGCTCGCAATTTATATATGTTCAATGTTCTATGTTTCTTGTTTTGTCTCTTGCTGTTTTGTTTGGTGCCATGATTTGTATTTGATCTGCGCAGAATTTGTATTTGTAATTCGGACTTCTGGGGATGACCCTAAAGTCCTGCCCTGGATGAAAGTCCGAGGGTTGCTTGATTTGATCTGCGCAGAATTTGTAATTTGTATTTGATCTGCGCAGAATTTGTAATTGAACCATAGGGTAAGCAGACTTGCGAGAACCTTGGTTCCACCCTGGATGAAAGTCCAAGGTTTGGTTGTAATTTTGGTTTGGGGCACCATTTCTTTGCCGCGGTTTGTCCTGTCTAATGTTTGTGCTGTCTAATGTGCTGTCATTTGTGTTATGTGTTTCTTAAGCATCTCTTTCTGTCCCACATTGCCCATGCACGTGGCATGCATGGGTCAGGGGGTCAGGGGTCTTTTCTTCTCTGAGCACATGGCGCCACCTCAACTGTTATCGGCAGATGCGCCAGAGGACAGACTGCCACTCTGAGGACACCCAGGACCCAGGAGGTATGGACTCGGGCCAAGGACACTTGGACCCGCCTCAGTTAGCCGCCGAGTTCTGCCGCCGTCTTCCCGGCGCCATTGCCTTATGAGCAGCGTGGGCGGATTGGGTTGGCGTCTGTTCTTTCCTGTCTATTCTGTGTTATCATCATTGGTTTTCAATTCAGGATCCACCACGCCACCCCCTTTCTATCCCCACCTGCGGGTCTGAGGCATGCCCAGTAGGACTGTTTCTGCCCCAGCTGCCGTTATGGCTGTTTCCCTGCTCTGGGGGAACATGGCTACAAGGCTGAGATCTGCTACCCGTCTTTCTGTGCTCCACACACATGGTATGCAGGGGGGCCGCAGGAGTCTTTTTCCCACCCCTGGATTGGCCAAGGGTCTGGGGTTACCAGCAGCACCCCCACCCCAGGTCTCTCTGCCTTGAGCACATGGAGCTAGCTCAGGCAGATGAACCATCTGTCCTGATCCGGATATTCAAAAAAAAAAAAAAGGGGGCCTTAAAGTTATTAAGAATTGTAAAAGGGACTTTGACAAAATTTTTATGTTGACTGAGAAATAAAAAAAAATGTAGGAGACTTAAGTAATAAAGAGGGAAAGGAAAAAAATTTGTCTAAGAATGTCTAAGAAAGTCAGAGAAATAAACTAAAAGGTTATAGAGAGTTACAGTAAATGGTAAAAGTTATAGAGGGTTAAAGCAAGTTGTAAAAGGTCAGAAAAAAGTTGGAGGTCAGAGAAAAAGATTGTTACAGAAAGTTATAGAGGGATAAATAAGTTGTAAAAGGTCAGAGGAAAGTTGTCGAAGGTCAGAGAAAAGGTTACAAGTTAAAAAAAAAAATTGTAAACTGTGCTATGGTTTCTCATGTCTACAAACAGTAAATTTTAAAAATGGTAATATAAGTTAAAATTTTAACCATATTAAGCTAATTCTGTTTTAAAAAGTCCTGTTTATTTCTCAAGTAATTTATATATATTTGTTTTAAAATGTTCTGTTTCCTGGTTTAGCCAGCACATGGCCAACTGGTCACATGACTTGACTAGTCGCCATTTTGCTAAAGTTAAAAAAGAATACTTAAACCGCCATCTTGACTAAAGATGACCGCATGGAAATTAGAGGTACCATCTTAAAAACAAGTTTTTCAATTAAGATTTAAAATGTTAATGCTTCTATATATTACAGAAAGACCTTAAGGGAATTTAAATTTCTTTTTAAAACCAGTTTTCAAATGTTTGTTTTTATTAATGTTTGTACTTAAAGAGCTTCAATTTAGAATTATTTCTAAGCAAAGCCTGACAATGTAAAGTTCTTGTTTTATAAAAGATGCTAATCTGTTACAGTTTGTGTTTTCAGAAGTTAAGTTTAGGATGTTGATAGCACACACCTTTAAGCTCAGGGTGTAGATGGCACACGCCTTTAATCCCACCATTCGGGAGGAAGAGGCAGATGGATCTTTATGAGTTCAAGGCCTGCCTGGTCCGGCAGATAGAATTCTAGAACAGGCTCCAAAGTCACAGAAAAACCCTGCCTCAGAAAGAAGTTAAGCTACTGTTTAAGAAATATAAGATAGCTCTATATAGTTTTAAGTTCAGCTGTATTACAGAAGTAAGACTTTACCTAGCCACCTGTGTGCTTCTTGTATGCTTAAGGCAAGTAATTAAAACAGACCTCTAATGCTTCAGAGATCTTCAGAATATGGCATTTAAATTGTTATCTTTAAAGTTTATAATGTCAGACAGACCGCCAGATCCGGACAGTGACCCAAAGTCTCCAAAGAAGATTACGAGGCACCTTAGTTCCTGCACCTGGACCAGTGAGCGAGATGCTCAGATGTGAAACCTGCCGCCTGCCAGAACCTGGCCAAGAATGTGGACAAAGCTGCTGGACACTGGAAAATTGATTGTACCCCTTTGCCTAGACAAAACAAGGTCAGTCTTTTCCATGTCCCTCTTCCACAGAGAGGAAAAAAACCTCTCACAGTATAGGCCTGGTGGAGATTACTGTTCTTTGAGACAGCTGCCTCCAACGATAATGGAGAAACTTGGGTTTGGCTAACTGTATATGGACTTGCTTCTGACTGGCTTCTGTCACTTTTTAGTAGATTTGGATAAAGTATACCCTTCTCAGATCTCTGAAATATTACTGGTTGTCAGCTTGACAGCATCAGTCAGTCAGATCCACTATAGACTAGTCAGTATGTTAGCTGATAAAATAGTAACTATCTACTGTTCAGGCACGAGTTCAAGGTTTTTAAGTTTATTTTGGTTGTCATCTAAGTACAAACTTAAAGGGCTTTTCATCAGGCCAAAGGCACCTCTGTCCAATCCATACCTGGCACTCTGGACAGAAGCTATACATGCTTATAGCCCAAATCTGCAGTTTTTGCTAGGACTCAAAGTTATAAATATGTTCTTGCTGTTTAAACAGATATCTGCTTTTTCTACACTGTGGGCTTCAGTAAATAAGCTTTAACCTCTGTTCCTAGTTTAAACATGTCTTAAACAGGTTTCTGCTTCTGGCAGACATCTAAATATCAGTTGCTGACTACAGACTGTTCTAAGACTGCGAGCCCTAGACTTGCTGTGGATGTGAACCAGTTCAGCTGATATGGACACCCCCTGTCTCTACAACAGTGTCTGCTACCCAGAAGCCCCTGATGAATTCCCCATTGCCTAAATCCCTTTTTGCTTTTGACTAGCATTTCAACCTTCTGGGGTCCCTAACTTCGTCCCAAAGTCAGCAGGAAGCAGTTTAGAAAAGAATTTCGGCGTCCATTTTCCCTGGTTAAAATGCTAAGTCAAAAGGAACTCCCTTACATGGGGATGCCAATATCTATCACTCCCTGATGGGGATGCTAGAGAGACAGCAATTCCATGATTGGAATTTCCAGAAAAGAAAATGGGGGAATGAAGGAACCGGCTTCCCTTTTGGCAGCCATAATGGTTGAACATGTGCTTCTATGACCTTGTCCTAGAAACCAGAAAGTCAGATGCCTGTCTTGTGACAAGGAACCAATCAGAAGTTAGCTGGTGGTGCTATGCTTTATGGCTCTGGGTGTGCTTTACGGACAAGCGCACAGCAATGACGTAGAGAGCATAGCAACCACCCTGGGAGGGCCTATGAGCCATAACAACCAGTTGACCAATCAACACAGGGCAAGCCCTCCAAGCCTGGAGGCACACCAATCGTGAGCCTGTGCGTACCCCTAGACACTCCCCTTACGCTGCCCTATAAGATCTTTTGGGAGACCCAAGGAGCCGTCTTTTTCTAGCCGTCTGCCATGGCGGGTGGGTGAAAGACCCGAGCTAACATGGGGTTAGTTCGTTAAATTACAATAAAGCCTCGTGCAGTTTGCAGCAAGCTCTCGAATCCGCCTGGTGATTGGGGTGACCGCAAACCTGGCCTGAGACCCCGGATACTTGAGTTTTCGGGGGTCTAACAGGAGCTTCTGCAAGAGTAGTACATACTCTTAAAGGTTGAACCTTCTTTCCAGTCCTCAGAGTTAAATCTATAAAATAGGTACACTGATGGCCCAGTGTGGTGGCCTATGACTTTAATCCCAGTACTTGGGGGCAGAGGCACATGGACCTCCATGAATCCAAGGTCAGCCTGGTCTACAGAGCTACTTCCAGGACAGCCAGGACTGTTAAACAGAGAAACCCTGTCTCAAAAAAACCAAAAAGAATAAATAAACAGCCATATGCTGTAATAGAAGTTATTTAAACCTTATTAACCATATATTTATGGAATCTCTATTTAGTACTTTTGGACTAAGTGAGCCACACAGAAAACAACCCAGGGACGGCTGGAGTCCATGATGCATCACTGCCAGGCACAGCTCGTGGTAATTCCAGGGCTCTCCAGGAGGTGGCTGTATAAGCAAGGGAGTGGATTAGGACAGGAAAGCTTCCTAGACCACTGGGGAAGATTTCTAAGGCTGGGGACCATCAGATTTGGGCAGTGAAGGGGCCACCTTTCTCCCCCATCACATTGTCTGGGAATTTGACTTCCAGGGACACTTAACATCAATAGACAGAGGCAACTCCTATCTGTCCCCTTAAATTGGGTCTCCCTCAGCTTCAGCTTCAGCTGTCAAGTATTTAAGCCTTACTGTCTAAATAGTTGATATCCTCCAATGTTTATTAATCACTTACTGTATACTGTATAGACCTCCCTACAATCTGAAAAAGGAGGGATTATTACAACCTTTTTGTTGCTGTTTTTGGAGACAGGGTTTCTTTGTGTAACAGTCCTGGCTGTCCAGGAACTGACTCTGTTGACCAGGCTGGCCTTGAACTCAGAGATCCCCCTGCCTCTGCCTCCCGAGTGCTGGAATTAAAGGCGTGGCCACCACCACCCAGCCTTCTCTCTTTATTTTAACAGCCAATGTTACAGTTAGAAGAGAACTAGCTTTCCCTGGAACACTGGACAGATGCTAAGCACCGCTAACACATTGTCAAAATCCATTAAAATGCATGTAGTGACACGCACCTTTAATCCCAGCACTCAGGAGGCAGAGGCAGGGGGATCTCTGAGTTTGAGGCCAGTCTGGTCTACAGAGTGAGTTCCAGGATAGCCAGAGATACATAGAGAAACCCTGTTTTTTTTGTTTTTTGTTTTTTGTTTTTTGTTTTTTTTTTAAAGTCTGGTGTTGGTGTACTCCTTTAATCCCAGCACTCAGGAGGCAGAAGTGGGTGGATCTCTAAGTTCGAGACCAGCCTGGACTGGAACAGAGTGAGTTCCTGGTCAGCCAAGGCCAGACAGGGAAATCCTATCTGGAAAAAACAACCAATCAACCAACCAACCAAAAACACATAAATAAAATTTAGAAATAAAAGTAGTAATGGTGGTAGCTGGGCAGTGGTGGTTCACACCTTTCTTAGGAGGCAGAGACAGGAGGAACTCTGAGTTGAAGGTCAGCCTGTTTTACAGAGTGAGTTTGTAAGGAGCCTAAAACTAGGCAGTCAAAGGCCCGGCTGAAGAAAGATTAAAAGAAAGGGAGTATAGGCCCACTACCTGGCTATTGGAGATAAGAGCGAGAATGTGTGGTGTGTGGAAAATTTTGATTAGCAAGATTTAGCAAGTTATTTAAGGGACCAGCTCAGAACTGGGAATTTTAGAGTGTACCACCACTCTATGTCCTGGAGCTCTCCTCCGTTAACCTGAAGCAACCAGTCCATCAAGCTGAGAGCCGCCCGTTCTGAAAAGGCCGGACACCGGGCCTTTAGGAGACTTGACAGCCTGAATTCAGAGGAACAGAAGTCTGAGCCAGAACCTGCTGGCCCCTGCAGGAGAGGTACTTACTCCCTGCTATGAGCCTATTGTCTGTGGTTCTGAGGATTGTTATGCTTGTGTGTGTTACTTTGACATAAGTGTGAAGTAAAACTTATATACTCAAAACCAACTCGCTGAGTCTGTCATTCCTCCCAGGTCAAAACCTGGTAAGGGCTCGAGACAGAGTTCCAGAACCATTAGGGCTACACAGAGAAACCTTGTCTCAAAAATAAATAATAATGGTGTACACCTTTCATCCCAATCCTCAGGGAGTAGCGAAGGTGGATCTATTTCAGTTTAAGGCCATCAAAATCTACATAGTGAGTTTCAGGACAGGCAGGGCTAATTAATGAGACTTTGACTCAAAAAAACAAAAACAAAAACAAAAACAAACAAAAAACCCACACAAAGAAAAAAACACCACTAGTAGTTAATAAGTTCTTTATATTCATAAGCACTCCTGATGTTGATTTTCTTCTAAAGACGTATGGACTAGGCCGGGCGGTGGTGGCGCACGAATTTAATCCCAGCATTCAGGAGGCAGAGGCAGGTGGATCTCTGTGAGTTCGAGACCAGCCTGGTCTACAAGAGCTAGTTTCAGGACAGCCTCCAAAGCCACAGAGAAACTCTGTCTTGAAAAACCAAACAAACAAAAAAAAAAGCATGGGGCAGTTTGACTCCCTCATTAGTAGCTGGACTCTCCCTTGTTGCCCTGGCTGCCTGGAGCAAAAGGACAGTCAGTCTCACAGCCACCTGGGCCTCCTTTAGGCCAGCTAGCTCAGCTGGTACTTTCTATAATGCCTTCAGAAAATGATATAAGCACTTTGGCTGATTGCCATGGCTCCTGAAAGCATAGCCTCAGGCAAGACTGTTTGAAACAGTGTGTATCACTGTTTCAATCTGATGCCTGGATAAATGAATTTATATCACTACTTTTGTTTTACTTTTGAGGCAGTACCCTACTATGTTGCCCTAGGAGGGTCTCACTGTGTCGTCCTGGCAGGCCTTGAACTCACTATGTAAGACCAGGCTAACCTAAAACTCACACAGATCTACCTGCCTCTGCCTCCCCAGTGCAGGGATCAAAGGCGTGCGGCTTATAGCTTGAGCAACAATATTCAGGAAGGGAAAACGAAAACTTGAAAAAACCTTTAGCGGCACCAGGATTCAGCTAACCAGTAGCATCAGGTCACACCTGCCCAGGAGCTCAGGAGCCACACTACAGATTAATTCCTTTCGCCCCGCCCCTCTTCCCTTCCGACAAGACCCGCCTCTATCCCTATGGGCTCCGCCTCTCTATCCAAAGGCCCCGCCCCTTTCCCCTCTGAAACCCGACCTCTAAACTCCGCTACCGCGGGCGAAATCCAAACCCCGTGCCTAGATTGCCTTGTGACTCCGCCCCTACAGCCAAGACCCCGCCCCTCGCAGACATATTTACAGATTGGACGGTACAGAATACCTCGTTTCCCAATTGGTCACAGGGAAGGGCAGCTTCATGACCCGGAAGTGATCTCGGAGGCGGCGGCCGCGTGGTTCGTGTATTCACCTACTGGATTGCCGCAGTCTCTAAGATGACCAAAATAAAGTCCGTTCCGGAGGAGTCTGAGGCGCAGGCGGAGGGCTGCAGCGAGGAGCGCACGTACGAGGAGCTGCTGGTCAACCTGAACCCCATCGCGCAGCCGCTGGCGTCCCGCCGCCTGACGCGCAAGCTCTACAAGTGCATCAAGAAGGGTGAGGCGGCAGGGCGCGTGGCGAACGCGGGGCGGAGCGGGCGGCGGGCAGGCGGGCACGGGCTGGACGAAGTCGCGGCTCACCCTTCTCTTTGCAGCCGTGAAGCAGAAGCAGATTCGGCGTGGGGTGAAGGAGGTTCAGAAATTTGTCAACAAAGGCGAGAAAGGGTAAGAACCAATCCTCACATTGGTTTTTAAGTTTTATGTGTGTGGTTTTTTTTTTTTTTTTTTTTGCAGCTCTGGGGATTGAACCTAGGGCCTGTGCATGCTAGACAATTAACTCTGCCACTTGAGTTTGCGTTTTCAGTTGGTTAAGACTGAATTACACCTACTTAAGTGCTCAGTAAAGGTGAAGTTTACTCTGGCCTGAACTGCCTTCACTACAGACACCCACATCACTTACAGGAGCTCCCAATGAACTACAGGGAAGAGAACCCAGACCACGTATCCCGCCCTGTTCGTTCGTTCTGTGGATTGGCAGTTCTTTTCTGGAAAGCTTCAGGCAACATGCTGTAGGGAGACATCTTCCCAAGTAGGCCAGAGGAGAATGAGGGCTACTTTCCACTGCATAGCAAGTTTAAAGCAAGCATGACTATGAAAACGTTACAAAAAACCAAAAGGATAGAATGATAGCCGGGAGTGGTGGTGCAGGCGTTTGTTTAATCCATCACTTGGGAAGCAGAGGCAGGCAGATCTCTTGAGTTCCAGGACAGCCAGAACTGTGTATAGATACACTATCTCAAACTAACAACAAAGGAGAGAATGGATGAATGTTGGTTTGGGGGTTTGGGATCCTGAGAAGTATCTCATGAAGGCCTTTCAATTTTTTTTTCTTTTTGACTTATTTTGTGTGTGAATGTTTTGCCTAAACATATATGTGTGTCACTGGTGTCCTTGGAGATCAGAAGAAAGCAAAGTGTCAGATCCCCTTAGACTGGAGTTACAGATGATTATGTACCACCATGTGGGTGCTGGGAATTGAATGTGGGCCCTCTGGAAGACCAGCTGAGGCACCTCTCTAGTCCTTGTGGGGCTTGTTTGGTTTTTGTTCTCAAAGCAAAGTGAACACTGAGAAGTGCTATTGAGGAAGAATCAGGAGAGGCAAGTCAGACTTAGGAAGCTGTTGCTGTAGCCCAAGTGAGGGGTCGGGACTAGAGTGAAGGTTGGAGGATTAGAGAGGACAGTGACAGGTCTGTGCCTCCCGTGCGCCCGTTTGGGGTGTAGTCTGTGACTGCAGACAGTGAAGGAAAACCATGTTTGTCTGAAAACACTTTAGGTGTGGTTTTAGACAACTTTTCAGTATTTCAAAGGGTACCTTTATTACATGTGTATGTGCCTGCATACATATGTTGCATACATGTGCACTCTGGTGCTTATGTGGGTGTCAGAGGACAACTTGGGAGAGTTGATTTTCTCCACCATTTCCGTTCCGGGGACTGACCGAACTCAGGTACCTGGGGTTGGCAGTGAGTGCTTATATCCACTGAGGCATCCTGAGTTGACATGGAAAATGTCCTGGACATGCTATGCTTCCCTGTCCTCTTAACAGATGGTTGTGTTTGGTGGGGCAAACGAGGCCTGGTATTTCCAGGTGGCACCTGGCACCATGATTATGGGTCAGGGTAGCCAAGGAGAAGGGAGCACAAGGGAGGGCAGGCAAGCAACAGGCAGTGAGGACCAGTGCTAGGCCAAAGGGAATGAACTATGGAATCAGGGTTTTGAACCAAGGATTCTTGATCTGTCACTCACCCTTAAAGAATATTCTTCCTCTGGGCGGATCATTAGGACTATGGGTCTGTACAGAACACTGACAACTCACAACTTTAGTTGACATTTTTACTCTGGCAAACTTTCTCTTGGAGCCAGGCGTTGGTGGTGCACACCTTTAATCCCAACACTCGGGAAGCAGAGGCAGGCGGATCTATGTGAGTTCGAGACCAGCCTGGACAGCCTCTAAAGCCACAGAGAAACCCGGTCTCGAAACGGCCCCCCCCCCCAAAAAAAAAAAAAAAACCTTTCTCTTGGGACAGACCCTGTCTGTTTTCAGACCCCTGCCAATTTCTATGGCTTTGTTTTTTGGTCCTCTCCTGTATGTATTGCAAAAGGCGACCCTTGTTCTTGGCAACCAGCCTTTCAGTACCACTCTGTTCCCTTGGCCTTATTCTGTCCCTGCCCCTGCCATTCTAGGAGCCTATTTGTGGCACTCAAGTCTCTGTTGGAGTCATCTCCTAGCCGGGCAGTGGTGGTGCACACCTTTAACCCCAGCACTTGGGAGGCAGAGGCAGGCAGATCCCAGTGAGTTCGAGGTCAGCCTGGTCTACAGAGCGAGTTCCAGGACAGCCAGGACTATCGTACACAGAAACACTGCCTCGAAGAACCAAAAAAAGAGTCATCTCCTAGAATGTCACTGACACTTAAGAGCTGAGTTTCTATTTCTTGGCATTCCTCCCATACCTCATCTGTCCCAGCATTGTACCGCTTGTCACATTTGGTGGTATTTATGTGCTGTCAAATAGAGATCATGTCCCCCAGAAGAAATACATTTGCCAAACACGACTTTACACTCCCTTCTAAAGTTGGAGGCTGTCATGAACATGGACTCCTTGGAGGCAGGGCATCTTATTTATCTCTGTGCTCTCACAGCCCAGCTGGAGGTAATGCTTACAACTAAACAACTGAAAGGGAAGGAGGGACCAAAGTAGAAATAATGGTGGTTTCTCTCGTTGCAGAATCATGGTTTTGGCAGGAGACACATTGCCAATTGAGGTATACTGCCATCTACCAGTTATGTGCGAGGACCAGAATTTGCCCTATGTCTACATTCCCTCTAAGACGGTGAGGAGCTTATGCCCACTTTGCCCCACTCCCAGCTTGGCCCTAGGGAGGCTATATAAGGAAGTAACTCAAGTGTTAGAATTGACAGGTCTGGGTGGCTTGTTTCTTTTCTTTTTGGGATGGTATCTCCTTATGTTACCCACACTGGCCCCAGTCTCTGCGGCTCAAGCAATCCTTCTGCCACAGCCTTCTGTGTGGCTGGGCATGGCACATGGCAGATCTCCTTCCTGTAAGATGGGAATGTTCAGTATGCTAAGAAGGGAAATAGACTACATTTGAATGTGCCTTGTAAAGACTTTAAGATGTGGCGCCCTTGATTGTACTCTTAGGTAGGTTTATGTTCAGAGCAGTTTGAGGAACCTTGTGCATACATAGTTAGGACCATGTCTGGAGCACAAAAAGTGAAGGGTGGCAAGGACTTGTAGAACAGAGACACTGCCCTGCCTATAGGGATACCCTCATAGGCCATGTGGGAATATTCATTATAGGCTTGGGGGACCATGACCTGAAAGCTTAGTTTGAGTTTAAATGATGACAACTAATCTGAAAGAAAGAAAAAAAAAATTTTTTTTTTTCCTGGGACCAGGTTTCTCTGTGCCTTTGGAGGCTGTCTTGGAACTAGCTCTTATAGACCAGGTTGGTCTTGAACTCACAGAGAACCGCCCAGCTTCTGAAATATTTTTAAATGTAATGTGTACCAGTAGGACATGTGGGCTAGATTAGGCTGGTGGGTCACTTGTGGCTCCTGTTCCCAACAGTTTTTCTCCTCTTTTGTATAGGACTTGGGTGCAGCTACAGGCTCTAAGCGTCCCACCTGTGTGATCATGGTGAAGCCCCATGAGGAATATCAGGAGATCTATGACAAGTGCCTGGAGGAGGTGCAGGCTCTGCCAACACCTCTGTGAGAGACTTGAGCTGCAGCCTATTCCAGGAGCTGCTGGGCTGGCTGCAGGCGGCTGCCCACCCTAACAACATCTCCCCAATTTCCTGACATGGGACTTCTCCCCAGGCAGTTCTAACAGCTGTTCTTGGAGGTAAAGCCAGCATCTTTTCCATCAGTGCCATCTCCTTTTGAGCTTAGATGAAGACAGTTCCAAGAATGTGGGGTGGAAGTAAATGCTGAGGCAAAATGTGGTGAGTGTGGGTGTTTTTTAAACTCCAGCTGCCAATGGACCCAAGAAGTTGGCAGGAGGATGGAAGTGGCTTTTCAGCAGCGAGTCCCAAGAGTCCTTGCAAATGCTCTGTGCTGTCTCTACAGCCCATCCAAGCCTCAGTTCCCACTCCAGGACAGATGGGGTCAACAGCCTTACATATCTGATAGAATTAGTTTGCCTACCCACACAGTAAATTTCAAATTGGAAATGAAGCTAAATACACAATCCTAGGCCCTGGAGGCTCCAGAGATGGCTCAGCATTTAAGAACACTGGCTGCTCTTGCAGAGGCCCTGGGTTCAGCTCCCAACACCCACATGGTGATTCATACCTGTCTGTAATTCCAGTCCCAGAAAACTGAAGTCCTCTTCTGGCCTCTGAGGGCAACAGATACATGGTGCACAGACATACATGCAGGCAAAACACTCCTACACATAAATTAAAAAAAAAACCCCAATTCTCCAACTTGACAAGACTTTGAAGCATTTTTAAACTTAAGGTCCCTTCCTATAAAAAGCCCCACACAGGATTAGGGCACAGCAACCTAGTTAAAGCACCCTGGAATGACTAGGTGAATTTGGATTTAGGGGTCCCAAGCTGGTTGGAACTACAAGCTATCTTCTTTCAGTGTCCTCTTACACAGCTTTGAAGTAAGGTCTCACATGAGGTTTTCATGCCCAGTACCTACTGTAGCAAGCAGTTATTTGTCAGTGATGCTCAAGCCTGACCAACAAGAAGGAGAAGGGCTGCGAATATATTTGTTCAAAGTTAAAAAACAGCATTCAGTTCTAATGGGCTATTTACAGTAGAGAAAGGATACATAGTTGACTGTACAGTAGAAGGAGGTGGCCACAGCTGGACACCCCTGGATTGAGGGCAGGAATAGAAAGATGTCCGCTTTTGATAGCCAAAGCCTTTGCTACTATCAGGGGTAAGTGTAAACAAAGACAGTAGGAACACAGCAGCCAGTCCCCCTCCTAGCCAAGAACGTACAGGCTGATTCACAGCTTCCCTTGGCCTCTGCCTGACTGAGCAGGCCAGGCCTCTTGGTAGTGCTGGTCTGAGAGGCATCAGGATCCACTGGAGCCAGTCCTGCCGCCAAGGCAAGCCTTGGTGTGTAACACCTTCCAGCAAAGTTCCTTACAATCAGAATATGATACGTTTCCCATCTGCTGGATTCTGCTCCATTGGACAGTAGGGACACTTCAACCTGCAAGGAAAGGCAAAGGAAGAACATCTCAGGGCAGGCCAAGAAAGACAGGCTAGGATGGAGCCAGGCAGGGGCAACTTACTTTCCTCCATTAATGAGCTTGTTGAGTGCATCTCGGGAGATGACGTGGCCACAGATGAGCTTGATGGGAGGGTTAGAATCTGAGGTTTGCTGTCGCAGGATAGGGCATGCAAACACGGAGTGATACCAACACTTCATGCCCAGCTCGATCTCAATTGGCAGCTCATCCTTGTGACTCCACACGCCAGTGCACTGCCTCTGTTCAATCACAGCTTTGATGTTCATCAGCACTGGCAGCGCCACACAGCCAGAAGCGAAGCTGAAGAACAGAGAGCAGAGGCTGAAGCAGCTGGGATCACAGGAACCAGCAGACAGGACCAGCACTGTCCCAAATAGACCTGGAGACAAAATTCTAAAATATGTGTATGAATACATGCTTCCTTGTATGTATGTAGGCCATGTACCTGCCAGAAGAGTATATCAAATCTCCTGGAACCGTAGCTAATGATAGCTGTGAGCTACCATGTGGGTTCTAGGAATCAAACTCAGGTCGACAGCAAGAGCAGCAAGTACTCTTAACCCCCGAGCCATCTCTCCTCCCAGGCTTCTCCTAAAGGGCCACATATATAGGTAAGTACGTTGAACTCTGTATTTGTACTAATATATGCCCAAATTTGAAAAGCTCCAGGACAGAAAACAGCTGGCAAATGAAGTGCTTGTCCAAGAGAGTGGAAAGCTCCTGATGGGGGTTTAGTTTACAGTTGTAGTTTAACCAACTCTCTTACCATGGTACATAGTAAGAGTCGGTGAGCAAATCCATAAATGGATTCTATCTCAAGATGACAGGGTAGCAGGGAGCCAATACAGCCCTCCCCAGTAGTTCCTCTCTAGGGGCAGCAGTGACCTTACTGGGACAGCTGTTGTGACAAATCCATAGCAACAGCATAGGCAAGTGAAGCCTGTTCTTGACAGTATGACAACTGTCCACTTTGGTGCAGAGGGTTTCTGGGGCCAGTCTAGGTGCTCTTTGTTCCTGTGAAACCCTGCAGATTAGCTCATGGCAACCCCCCATCTTCTTGTCTGTTAGCTCAGGTAACAGGACTTCTAATTTGGGCCTGCTGTAGAGTGAGAAGAGACCACTGTAGTGCTGAGATTAAGCAGCAGCTCAAGCATGTTACTTAGCATTCTAGGCTCCAGGTAGGGAGGAGATGTTCTGGTGAGGTTGTAACAGGGTGGAGTAGTTTCAGTGTGTGTGTGCAGGAGAGGCGGGCGCTCTAACTATAAAAACAAGCAGTGTCTATCTCAAGGGAGGACAGTAAGTCAGTTTAGGTTTGTGAAAACACATGGTAGAGTCAATACAATTGTTCTGTTCCCTGCCTTTCCCCTTGTGTTCAGGAGGCTGGGTTGTACCTGACACTGAGGGGGGACTCCACTGAAAGCCCCAGCAGGGAACATGCATCCCGAGTAAAGGTCTCACAGATCTCCGCCCAGTGGCTGTTGTCTAAGAGGTGGCAATAGGGTGACTTCTCCAAGCCCAACCGCAGGTATACCAGACTGCCCATCATCACCTGGATCTCTACAAAGAAAATGGAGTGGCAATTCAGGGAAGGCAGGGGCTCTGGGCCATACTCCAAGGAGCCCTCTAACATGCAGAGCATTGGCATCTCCATCCTGCTGCCCCCATGGAGGCAGGTAGGACCATGAGGCTGTCTCCAGCTTTCTGACTGCATCACCAGCAAGTCTGCTTGACAGAGAATGTCCCCACTCACCAACTAATCATCCCCTGCTGTTTTGGAGACAGGTCTCTATGTAAATAAGGCTGATCTCAAACTGCATCCTATGTCCTGGGATTAAAGGCATGCACCATTATGCAGAACTCCCCCCCTTTAACAGCAAATCCAAGTCTGAAGCTTTCAGGAGGCAGGAGGAACTGAAACTGTTGTTTGTTTATTGGGAGGAAGTGGCTCAGTGGTAAAATAGTTGTCAGTAGTAACACAGTACTGATAAAGTCTGGCTCCACCCCCAGTACCACAAAAAAAAAAAATCACTGGTTTTGTGATTTTTTTTGTTTGTTTTGCTTTTTGTTTTTCCTTTTTCTTTTTCTTTTTGGTTTTTTAAGACAGGGTTTCCCTGTGTAGCTTTGGAGCCTATCCTGGCACTCGCTCTGGAGACCAGGCTGGCCTCGAACTCACATAGATCCGCCTGGCTCTGCCTCCCGAGTGTTGGGATTAAAGGCATGCGCCGACAGGGCATCTTTCTGTGTAGTCCTGGCTGTCCTTGAACTCACAAACATCCCCTGCCTCTGCCTCTGCCTCCTAAGTGTTAGGATGAAAGGCATGCCCCACCAATGACCGATGACTTTTATTTCTTAATCTTGTATTTCTGTCTTGTGGTCTTTTAATGCTTGAGTTAGGGTCTTACTGTTGCCATGCTAGTATAAATGAGACTGAAGCAGTTTTCCTGCCTCAGCTCTGCCTCTAGTTTGGACTTCACTTTAGGGGCAAAGAGGATCAAAAGTTTCTGAACTGTGGGGAACCATCTTTCTGGTAAATAGAACTGTTTGTAGGTACAAGGACAGGCTACCTGACATGTTTAGACATTGGCTGGAGCCTAACCCTTATTCCCCAGCACCTTGGGCACTTACCTCTCTGGTGTAGCCGAGCAAAGGGCTGGAAGTGTCGGGCATAGCTGAGAGCCTCTAGCTGCTTCTCGGGGCCACCAGTTAGGAGGCGGATAAAGTGCAGCCGGTGCAGCTTGAACTCCAATGAACTATTGAGCTCCATCAGGCGCTGCCGATGAGAGACAGCCCATCTAGGGAGAGATAACAGTGTTGTGCAGTGGGTGGTGGCTACAGAAGGCCCTAAAGGACAATGTGAATCCCTAAGGCAGGCTGGAATAAGACAGGCATATCTAGGTGACATGACCACAGGCAAGCCCCACTGTGGGCACCCTTACTCCAGTGCAGGTCCCAGGTCTTGCTCATGTAGAGCTTCTAAGATCCGATTCAATTCCAAGAAGGGCTGCTTGAAGTCCAGGTCCACATTCAATGTAGATTCCTAGGGGAGATGGAAGGTAGTGTCCCGGAAATTCTGCCCCAAATAAAACTTTATCTGCCAAAGGTTGGCTGGAGAATAGCAGTGTTTGCCAGAGGTGTTGTGATCTGCCAGTAGCATGAGCCCTGTTCAGCGTCCAGTTTGCCAAGGCTAAGCACCATCATTGGTCAGCCACAGTGAAGAACCCTTTCCCTCTACTGCAAAGTCCCTAGGCCTGGCACTGAAGGGCATAGTGAGAAAATTACTTTTTTTGAGGGGGGGGTTTCGAGACAGGGTTTCTCTGTGTAGCTTTGGAGCCTATCCTGGCACTCGCTCTGGAGACCAGGCTGGCCTCGAACTCACAGAGATCCGCCTGCCTCTGCCTCCTGAGTGCTGAATTTAAAGGTGTGTGCCACCAACACCCGGCAAGAGAAAATTACTTTTAATCTACCTAATTACATTAAGGCAGAATCTCCTAGCATTCCCAATCTATTTAACACAAAACTAGTGCTATTTGCCATTTTGTTTAGTCTCCTTTATTAAAAGGAGAGCAAGTCTTGGCTCCACGCTCTGGCAGACAACCAACTCTAACTAGAAACCAGTAACTTTGTTTTTTATCAGATACACTTACATCTCCCTCCTATTGTGTGGTAGGGGGACCAACTTCCTTTCTAAAATAATGTCCGTGACTAGGCCTATGGGAGAGCCATACACACCTGCAATTCCAGCCATTGAAAGAAAAGGGGAGAAGGACTCATTGGAGGACAGCCTCCACTATATAGCCAAACCTTAGCTCAGAAACAAGAGACAGGGTGTGGTATCAGCATGTTGAGGGGCAAAAGGATCTCTTGAGTTTGAGGCCAGCCTGGCCTACACAGTGAGTCCCAGGCATTTGTCAATAACAAAACAAAAGTCAAGAATATATCAGGGATGGGGTAGATGATGCAGTTGGCTGGGTGTGGTGGTGTGCACACCCATAATCCCAGGGTTTAGGAGACTGAGGCAGGAAGGTAACCATGAGACCAGGATGAGTTACATAAGCAAGACCATCTCAAACAGCAGGAGAGATAAGTGCCCTTGTGCTCCAAAGGCCAGCATTACCTGGCACAGCTCCTCAGCTACGCTGAGCATGCCCTGCTGGTACAAGTGCTCCACAATGGCCATCTGCAGGATCTGCTGCTGCTTCTCACGTGAGTCCCACACCGCATCTGAGACTACACCGCAAATCTCAGAGTCAAAGTTCTGACAGAGGAGAGAGGGACCTGTGACTCAGGTGCTTACACTTGTGTTCCTGCCAAAACCAGCACACATTAGCTCTGGAGTGTTCTCACCCCTAGACCCTGAGCCACCCACATACTCACCCTGTCAATGGCTTTGCCCACTCGGGAGACACTGCTATGAATGTCCTTATGGTCTGAAGCCAATTTTTGGACTGTGTCTTTGATCTTCCGACAGCACTGGGACATTACAAGGGAGAGGGTGGCTGAGAGAGGGGTCCCCTGGAGAGCTGTGGAGACAGCAGACTGGGTCAGGAGGCAGATCCTAAGTACCTGTTTCTGCAACAGACTGCTCCTCCCTACATGCCAGTTGGTGGCGCAGAAGACAGCCCTGCATGCCAGAGTTAAACACCTACTTCAGTCTGTGGTCAGCTACTTTTCTTTTGGATGTCACTATGAACCTCTGGCTGTCCTGGAACTTACTATGTATCCCAGGTTGGCCTCTAACTCAGAGATCCTCCTGCCTCAGATTCAAGAGTTCTGGAATTAAGCATGCAGTGGTGGCACACACCTTTAACCCCAGCACTCAGGAGGCAGAGGCAGGAGGATCTCTGTGAGTTTGAGGCCAGCCTGGTTTATAGAGCGAGTTCCAGGACATTCTTCAAAGCTAAAGAGAAATCCTGTCTCAAAAAAAAAAAAAAAAAAAGTGCTGGGATTATCAGCTACTTTTTTTTTTTTTTAAGATTTTATTATGTATACAACATTCTGCTTCCATGTATATCTGCACACCAGAAGAGGGCACCAGATCTCATAACGGATGGTTGTGAGCCACCATGTAATTGCTGGGAATTGAACTCAGGACCACTGGCAGAGCAGCCAGTGCTCTTAACCTCTGAGCCATCTCTCCAGCCCCTATCAGCCACTTTCTAATGTGAGATTTGGAAGTGGCAAAGTGGAACAGAACAGTATGTTTATTTAATATTTTTTTAAGGTCTTAGCCAGGCAGTGGTAGCATAACCTTTAAACCCAGCACTTGGGAGGCAGAGATAGGCAGATCTCTGTGAGTTCAAGGCTAGGCTGGTCTACAGAGTGAGTTCCAGGACAGGCTCCAAAGCTACCAAAAAACTCTGTCTCAAGAAAAAAAAATTATTTATTTAGTTGTATGGGGTGGGGTGGGAAAACACAACACACATATGTGTCATGATGTACCCTGGAGGTTAGAAGACAACTTTCATGAGTGGGTTCTCTCCATCATGTGAATCCCAGGGATTAAACTCAGGTCATCAGGCTTGGTAGTAGATGCCATTTACTTGCTGAGCCATCTCTCTAGCCAACAAGCCAGGACCTGAGTGACCTCATTTTCTCAGCTGTAAAATTCTAGGGTGCTGTGAATGCTGACTTGCCTCCTGTGTGCTGTATTATCTTGTGTATTAGCTGTACTGCAGGATTCCTGTGAACCGTCAGGTCAAACTCAGAGTTACCCTGAACTCAGCAATTCCACTTCTGAGAGAAATGGGAATGTGTCCACACAAAGGCATGTGTGTGAACAATCTTCCTAGCATTCTTTAAGATAGCCAAGAGATAGAAACAACCTAATGTCCATCCACTAATGGGTACAGAATACCATACATGCACACAATAGGATATTAGTCAGCCAGAGAAGGCATAAAGTAGCTGGGCAGTGGTGGAACACACCTTCAATCCCAGCACTTGGGAGGCAGAGGCAGGAGGATCTCTGTGAGTTCAAGGCCACCCTGATCTACAGAGGGAGTTCCAGGAAAGCCAGGGCTGCACAGAGAAACCGTGTCTTAAAAAATTAAACTAACTAAATAAATATTTTTTAAAAAAAAATATGGTGTACTGATAAATGCTACAATAGAAATAAACCCTGGGGCTGGAGAGATGGCTCAGAGGTTAAGAGTACTGGCTGTTCTTCCAGCGGTTCTGAGTTCAATTCCCAGCAACCACATGGTGGTTTACAACCATCCATAATGAGATCTGGTGCCCTCTTCTGGCCTGCAGGCATACATTGCAGGTGGAACACTATTCATAATAAATAAAGAACGAAAGAAATAAACCCCAGGAACCCCTCTCCCCCCAAAAAAAGGAAATAAAAGAAAAGTTAGTTAAAAACAAAATAGCAATGTTTACTATTTCAGATAAATTAATAATTTCTGTTAGGTTTTCTGAACAGTTCCCTTTACCACCTTCAAGGAAGCCTAGAGATGTGTGTCCAAGATTCTACCACTCAGTCAGCAGCCTAGGGCTCTATTATCCCTAGGGATTGTCACCCACCTGCACTGGCCAACTCAGCCCTCAGCTGGCCCACATAGTGCAGCAACTCCTCCAGGCTCTGTTCGCAGTGTTGCCCATAGGTCAGGAACTTGTGCAGGACTTTGTCGAGCTCCCTCTCCACACATGCACACTGCTCCATGATGGCCTCTGCCTAGTGAAGTCAACTGGGTCAGGCCAATGTGTGTGTGTGGGACTCCCACAGCATTTCTTCAGGTCCCTCTCACCCTTCCTGAATAATACATCCCCTGCTAAACAAAGTGCTTCCCAGCCATCCTTGCTGAGGTGTCCACTGCACGACGAAGGCTGGAGCTCGAGGCCAGCCTGGTCTACAAGGCAAGTTCCAGGACAGCTAGGACTGTTACACAGAGACACCCTGTCTCAAAAAAACAAAAACAAATAAAGAAAATTACTGTCTTAGACTTTTTGACCTGTTATCTTTGTTCTGCCCCCCCCCCACACACACACACACACAATACATCTCCCCACTTACCCAGACAGGGTTTCTCAAACTCCTGGCTTTATAGACCAGGATGTACCTGACTTTGTCTCCCAAATGTCTTGTGTTGGGATTAAAGGAGTGAACCACTGCTCAGTTCAATACACACCTCTTTCAAAGATTATTATATGTGTGCATGTGGGTGTCAGTGGTCAGTGGGCTTTGGATCTTTTGGAAATGGAGCGTTGCTCCATATGGGTGCTGGAAACCAAAGTGTTCCTCTGCAAGACCAGCAAGAGCTCGTGACTACTAAGCCACCTTTCCAGCTATCCCTTTTTAATGTACAGAGCAACCCGGAGTATCATCTGCAAGAATGCTGTCTACATTTTAGACTGGGTCTCTCACCGGCCTGGAGCTCACCAATTGGGTCAGACTGGCTGGCCAGTGAACCCCAGGGATCCTCTGGTCTCCAGCTCCCTAGTACTGAGATTACAAGCATGAACCACCATACCCAGCATTTCTTTAAATGACATTCCCTGCCCCCTGTACAGGGTTTCTCTGTGTAGCCCTGGCTGTCCTGGAACTTTGTTTTGTAGACTGGGCTCGTCTTAAAACTCAGAGATCCACCTGCATCTGCCTCCCAAGTGCTGGGACTAAAGGTGTGTGCTACCACTGCCAGGCAAATTACTTTATTAATAATTTTATGTGTATGGGTGTTTTCCTTCATGTACATACATATACATTTTGGGATATTTGATCATGCTGTAGAACTTGTACAGAATGTGCTAATAAAATTAATCTTGGATCAGGAGACAGAGCCAGTGACTAGTTGACAGGAATTAGTCATACTGAGGACAGAGGGGCCAGGAATACGGATAGAGAGACTCACAGGAAGGAGTAGGGAGGGACTTAAGAGATTCAAGGTCTCTTTTTGGTTTGGGACAAATGGAAAGACGCTTCTTTTGCTGAGTCTCCTGCCAAAAAGGAAGGTCAGTTAATTGCTTCTGGCTTCTCTGATCTATCAGGTTTTCACCCCAATATCTGACTCCCCGGTCTTTATTGGTAAATAGAATTACAGAGACTTAGTTAAAACCTACATTTGGTGTCTGAGCCAGTACCAGTGGGACAGAAATTCCCCCAGGCAGCAATCTGGGCAGTGGGGTGCTGACTGCAGGGCTATGGGGCACAGATGGTAGTTAAAATATCAGTAGATTCAGGTGCACCACTAAGCCAACAGAAAAACAACACATATGTGTACCATGTATGTGCAGTGCCTGCAGAAGCCAGAAGAGGGTACTAGATTCCCCTTACAAATAGTTATGAGCTACCTTGTGGATCCCGGGAAATTGAACCTAGGCCTTCTAGAAATGGAGCCAGTGCTCTTTAGCCGCTGAGCCATCTCTTGATGCCAAATTCAAGTCCTAAAGGGCAAACACTTCAGACTGAACCTCTGACAAACCCTCAGTTCCTCCTCCTTTTTTTTTTTTTTTGTTTTTGTTTTTTGGGAGACAGGGTTTCTCTGTATTGCTTTGGAGCCTGTCCTGGAACTCACTCTGTAGACCAGGCTGGCCTCGAACTCACATAGATCCACTTGCCTCTGCCTCCCGAGTGATGGAATTAAAGGCGTGCGCCACCACCACCCGTCCTCAGTTACTTTCTTAATCAGAAGCCTGGGCCTCAGCAGAGACTCAGCAGGCTATATGGCAGAGCAACAAAGCTCACGTTGCATGTAATTCATATATTCACTATGGCCACCTCTTCCAGTTAGTGGAACTGGTTTTTCATGTACCGTAGGGAGATAAGCCATGAAGGATGGCTGTGAATTCCAAGTACTGCTTCAGGAATAGTTAACCGCCAACTGTGAAGGGTGGATGGGCCTCCTCCACTGCTCGCTGACTGATAGCTCCTTCTATCTGGACAGCTAGAACTCTTGCTCTCACAGCTCCAGGCCCTGGAACATGGTGTGGCCTCTCCATGGTTGAGTCCTCCATCCAGCCCAACCCCAGTAGTCACAGGCAGCTGGTCCTAGCCTCACCTACCTGGCTCCCTCCACTCTCACTTTGTACCCTTAGTCCTCAGCACTGAGTGATGATAGTTACTGAGGGCCTGCCTCCCTACCACACCAGATGCTTTCTTGCTCAGTTATGCATGGAGAGAGAGGAAGGAGGGATTTATGTATGATGTGTATTGCATGTATGCATGTGTTGGAGTACAGGCACATATGTGCATGGTACAGTGTAGGCATGGAGGTCAGAGAACCTTGTGTCAGTCCTCATCTTCTACTTTGTTTGAAACGGGATTTCTATGTTGTTCACTGCTGCATAATTGAGGCTAGCTGGCTTGGAAGGTTTCAATGATGGTTCTGCCTCCCATCTCACCATAGAAATGGAGTGCTGTGACTAGTTATCCTCTACCATGCCTGGCTTTACATGGGTTCTGGGAATTCAAACTCAGGTCTTTATGCTGTATAGCAAGCAACATTGAGCCAGTGCCCCAGTCCAAAGTTGACACCTTAATCCACTTCCTCACTTCTCCTAACCCTCTCTATGTTGCTCCCTCGACCTTTTTTTCCCCCCTCAAGACAGGGTTTCTCTGAGTAGCCCTGCCTGTCCTGGAACTCACTCTGTAGACCAGGCTGGCCTTGAACTCACATAGAACTGCCTGCCTCTGCCTCCCAAGTGCTGGGATTAAAGGCATGTGCCACCACCACCTGGTTTTGTCCCCCTTCCCCCTTTTCAAGTAGCCCTCAACATGGAGTGCACAGATAATCCTCAGAATGCTGGCAACAGAATAGAGCATCTGCACTCATGCAGAGGACTAGAAATAAGAGGACTGAGTTATGTGTCCCTCTAAAGGTGTCAATGTAGCCAGCTATCCACTCTCCCAAAAGAATGGCAGCACAAGAAGCCAGTGTCCATGGTGACCCTGGGATCTTCCTATTTCTTCCACACTCCTAGTCCCACAAGCACCACCCATCTCGGCTTTACCATCTCAGCTCCACTTACAGCCACTTTCTCCCTCCCAGATGGTGGACAAATGACAGAAAAGTGATTGGCCTTGGCTGATGTTATTGTACACACTAAAATCTATAATCATAGTGTCCGGAGATGTTACACCCCCCAAAACAGACTCAACAGTTATAAGATATTATGGGTAAAATATAACAGGGACTCCCATTTAAAATGATATAATTATTTTGCTTGATAATAACTAACATTCCCCAGAGGCTCGTTATGTGCTAGGCTCTGCTCCAATGACTTCACCCATTAACTCATTCACCAATTCTCACAACACTATGAGGTAGGTATGGTTATTAGACCCACTTTGCAGCTGAGAAAATGAGACAGGGAAAGACAAAATAAACACCCCAAGGCCACACAGCTGGGAAGTGGAGGAGTGGGAACAGAAGGAAGCCTGCTATCTAGCTCTGGGCTGAGGTCCTCACTGTGGATACTTTGTACAACAGACCAGCAAAGCAGGGTGTATGTGTATATGGCTGTGATGAACTCATAGGGTCCATCAGTTATAACAAACAGGAAGTTAAACTGGAGCAAATGCAAACCACCAGCTGGGGAAGATGGTCAAAAAAAGAAAAAGGGGGATTTCTGGAGAGATAGCTCAGAGGTTAAGAGCACAGGCTGCTCTTCCAGAGGTCCTGAGTTCAATTCCCAGCAACCACATGGTGACTCACTATTATCTATAATGAGAATTGGTGCCCTCTTCTGACATATAGGTATATGCCAGAACACTGCATACATAATAAATAAACAAGTGAACCTTCTTGAAAACTTAAAAAGCTGAGGATTGGGGCTGAGAAGATGGCTTCATTGGTAAAGTGCTTGCCACATCTGCTGGATTAAAAGCATGCGCTACCACCCCGGTTACAGCCACCTTTTTACACTATAAATGCTAGGGATCCAACTGAGGTTTCTACTCATCGAGCCAGCTGCCTTGTACAGCCACCTTTTCTGCATGACAAATCTGATGTGTCAGTCCCACACAGATCTGAATCCTTATGACTGTCTCTTCACATGTGTTTCCCCGCACTGGACTACCAGCTGAACAAAGCCTGGAGACTAGTTTCATTCTCTTCTGGGCCTGGGCCACCACAGGCCTGAGAGTTTGCTCTAACTGTTTAAACAGTACCTCCATTTCCAGCCTTTGGCTAAGCAGGCCTGAGTCAAAAGCTCCCAGTGGGCAGAAAGAGATATGAAGGAAATGTTAAAAATTCACACTACAGGGGCCAGAGAGATGCTCACTGTTTCCGAGCACTTGCTACTCTTGCAGAGGATCGGTTCAGTTCCCAGGACCCACAACCTCCTTGTAACACCAGTTCCAGAGGCCCTGAAGCTCTCTTCTGACGCTGCATTCATGTGGTTCATAGACACACTTGCAGGCAAAACCATAACCATAAAATTTTTTTTAAAAATTAAAACAATCTGTTTTGTGTAGTGGCTCACACCTTTAATTCTAGAACTCAGGAGGGAGAGGCAGATAGCTTGTTGTGAGTTCCAGGCCAGCATGGTCTACAGTGACTTCCAGGACAGCCAAGGCTATGTGGAGAAGAAAGGCTGCCTCAAAATGAATAAGAAAGAAAGAAAGAAAGAAAGAAAGAAAGAAAGAAAGAAAGAAAGAAAGGCCTGATGGTGGGGCAGGAGGCAGAGGCAGGCAGATTTCTGTGAGTTTGAGTCCAGTCTGGTCTACAGAGCTAGTTTCAGGATAGCTAGGGCAGTTACACAGAGAAACCCTGTCTCAAAAAAACAACAGAACAAAACAAACAAAATATATAATAAGAGGTTGGGTGTGGTGGTACATGACCTTAATACATACAGCACTTAGGGAGGCAGAAGCAGGTTCACCTTTGTGAGTTTGTGACCAGCCTGGTCTACTTAGGAAGCTCCATGCCATCCTGGGCTATCAGAGACCCTGTCTCAAAAGGCAAGAACAACAAAACAAACAAACAAACGCATTCACCAAACAAACGCCTCATTGTAGTCACTCTCCCCCTCATTTGCCATACTCTACCACCACTGACCTTTCTGTTCCAGCGTACATACAGTTTATTTCTGCCTCCACCCTCTGCCTGGAACTGGCTCTTCACATCTTTCCATAGCTGACTCCTTATCTAGGTCTCGTCTTTTCAGACCCCAACATCCAATGCCCTGTACTTTACCCTCAAACAAATCATATCCCTGTTAACATTAGAAAGTTTCAAATCGTAACATCTTCACCTAAAACTGGAAGCACAGGAAAGCCCACCATTTACCCTGCCACGACCCGGACTTCACCCGCATTATGGTGCTAAGGACTGGCAAACTCCTACTCATGCTTCCAGAGACCCTCCTGCAGTGCCCTGCCAGGACTCCACCGTCCGCAGCTGGTTACCTCTGACCCAGTCAGCTGCACCAAGATAGGACGTCCGAGTCGGGCGACTCCACCAGCCCTTGGAGGGTGTGGCAGACGACTGCTCCGGGCTTTGGTCGGGGCGCCCCGCACCCCGGACCCAGAGCCCCCAGGCTGTCACCTAGTCCTGCAGCCCAGCCGGCTTCCGGCGCCGCTGTCATCGGAACCGGAAGGCGCGGCAGTTGCCCCTCGGGTGGGTCCGGGCTCGCCCATGCGCGTTGTCGGGGAGCGTGGGGAGACAGTCCGTCTATCCCGTGGCTTTGCCCAGAGTGCAGAATGGAATCGCCCGCGGGAGCCAGGAGGCAGTCAGCGCCTGCGCAGTGTCCGGGTGCCGCTTCCTTGCTACCCGCAGCGAACCTCGGTTTCCGCCGACCGGAACCACCGGAGGGTTGTCCCGGCTTTCTATCGGAAGTATGAGCAGGTGTACCTGCCTAATTGGAGTCCCTAACCGCTAGTCCTGTCTATATTCCTAACTCTTAAATGTCGAGGCTGGTGCATGGGGAAGCTGATGCTGGAGGAGCGCCGCGAGTTCCAGACGAGTTTGAACTACAAAGTGAGATTTGTCACAGAAAATAAAGCTGGACACTGTGGCACTTGCCTATGATTATAGGAAGACCAAAAGTTCAAGGGTACATAGTGAATTAGGCCAGCCTGAGCTATTTGAGACCTTGTCTCAAAACAAACACAAAAGCAGGGGAAGGGGGGGGCGTTGCTCAGCGGCTTAAAGGTTGCTGATCCTTCAGTCCATCCCCAGCACCGGAGAAATAAAAATTTCAAAAGCCCGTTACATGTACGTGGCCCAGTGATTAGGTATTTCCTGTGATTCTTTTTGAAATAGCAAATAATGTTTAAAGGAAGAGTCCTGAGGCCATGGGTAAAGTGTTTGCAGTGCAAACCTGAGGACCTGAGTTGGGATCTCTGGCACTGGTTTAAAGCTGACCCACCCCTAGTGGCGCAGGCCCATAACTGCAGCACTATGGTGGGTGGACACACGAGGACACCCGCGTGTGCTTGCCGGCTAATGGAGTTGAAAAGCAGAGCTCCGGGCTCAGTAAGAGATGGCGTCTCAAGGGAATAAGGTGAGGCGGGTGGCACACGCCTTTAATCCCAGTACTCGGAAGGCAGAGACAGGCGGATCTCTGTGAGTTCGAGGCCAGCCTGGTCTACAGAGTGAGTTACAGGACAACCTCGAAAGCTACAGAGAAAAGAAAAAAAAAAGTGAGAGAATAAGGTGGGGAGTGATAAAGTGGCCTCCACGCATCTATACATGCAAGCACACCCACGTACACGTTTACATTACATATGCACAATGCTTAAAGATGATTGTTTTTTGTCCTGGCCAGTCATTTAATTCTATTCTTCCATAGCTCCCAGACCTGCTGCTCTCTGTGGATCGCCCCTCTTTAGTGGTAAGATGAAGTAGGGGGTTGCATATCTGCCCTAATTAAAAAGGATGAAAGAGCTGGTTGTAGTGGCACATACAGTGAGTTTGAGGCCACTGGGAAACCAGCATAGGACCGACCCAGACCCCCTGATCATGGGTGTAAGTTAGGAGGCCTGGGCAATCTATGGCAGTGGATCGGTATTTATCCTTAGTATACGGGTGGACTTTGGGAGCCCATTCCACAAACAGGGATACTCTCTCAGCCTAGATACACGGGGGAGGGCCTAGGCCCTGATCCAAATGATATGACAGACTTTGAAGATCCCCCATGGAAGACCTCATCTTCACTGGGAAACAGAAAGGGAATGGGACAGGGGTTTGATGGGGGGCAGGGGTGGAGGGGAGGGAGAGGGAACTGGGATTGACATGTAAAATAATTTTGTTTCTACTTTAAATTAAAAGAATCTAAAAAAAGGGGATGACTGAGTGGACAAAGGGTACAAAAAAAGAGGAGGTGGTGCCCCCAAAACTGTAAAGAACTAAATTTTTCTTATTTCTAATTTAATTTTTAAAATTTTATTATTATTTTTTTCTCTTTGTTCTTTTGAGACAGGGTCTTTTGGATCCCAGACTGGCCTTGAACAACTTGTGTCATGGAGAGCATCTATCCACCTCCTGTGTACTGGGATTACAGGTCACCACCCAGGGTCCTCCTCCAGATCCTCTTGCCTTGGAACAGAATAAAGAAGACTCCCTTCTCTCTCAGATCTGAGGAAGACAAGGCATCATTGCCTGACAAGCAGCTTCCTTTTTACTGCTGGTTTCCCTCCCGGCCATTTATCGGCCTCCTCTACGCCTCCCCCACCTTGCACAATCTAGCTTTGTTTTCTTTACAGCCTTGGCTTGAAATCATGTGTTTGTGTTGATTTGGTCTCCTGACCCCTATCTGTGCCTCCCCAACTTTTAGGATAAAAGCTCCACTGGGCTGAGAATTTTGTCCTCATCGCTAATGGAACAGAGTAATTACAAAGATGCTGGGAGCTGCTCGACATCCTCTGCAAAAGAGGAAACTGTGGCTCACAACCTTCTGAAACACAGCAGGGAAGAGGGCGGGGCAGAGTAGGACTCGAGCCGGCAGCGGCATCATGACCCCGGCATCCAGGAGATGCCTGGCGGTGTCCCGGGAGCCTGGGTGGTCTTGGCCCCACGCGGAAGCCGCGGGGGCGAGAAATTGAATGAGCCCTGCTTGGGGCGAAGAGCCAGAGCTGAAGAACTCGAGCCCCAACAGGCAGGACCCCACAAGCTTTCTAGAACGCCCCAGGGTTCCCCACTTCCTCTCCCAGGGTGCCTCACCCTCAAGCAGGGTGTGAACAAAGCCGGCTTCTACAAGAACCTGGGGCAGCTCACACTAGGCCTTTGAACGTGTGGGTCTTTCTCACGATGTGGTGGGCCTCGCTTTCTGTATTATTCTCTACTTTTCCTATGTATGGGTTTTCTTCCTCTCTTGATTCTGTCGCTCTTTCCTTTTTTAGATTGGATTTTTTAGTTTTTGTTGGAAGAGAGTGCCGCAAAGTGGAGTGAGCAAAAGCTGTTTCTTACTCAGTATTTTCTTTCTTTGGGCCAGTTTCGTAGGAGTTATTTATTGTGTTTTTGAGACAGGGTTTCTCTGTGTAACAGCTCTGGATGTCTTGGAACTCAGTTTGTAGACCAGGCTGGCCTCAAACTCAGAGATCCATCTGCCTGCCCCTGCCTCCCAAGTGCTGGGACTAAAGACCTGCGCCACCACTACTCGGCGGATTTATTTTTTAAATTTAAAAAGATGAAAAAACAAAGGTAGAGGGATAGTTGAGTTGGTGAAGTATATGTCATGCAAGCTTGGAGACCTGGGTTCAGGACCTTGAGGACCCTGGTACCCACCAAAAGAGCTGTCTGTACTCCCAGCACTGGGGAGGCAAGACAGGTAGGTCCCTGGGTCTTGATGGCCAGCAAGCATAGCTAAAATAGTGAGCCCCAGATTCAGTGAGAGACCGGCCTCAAAAAATGGAGAGTGGGATTTAAGAATATACTCAATGCTGACCTCTAACTCCACATCCACAAACAGGAAAACCCTCCATGTCCATGTTATTTTAGAAGGCAGTGGGAATTGTGACTTATTTTGTCCCATATTTAGAAGTCAAGCCAAATAGCACTGGTTAAATTGTGTTCCTTCCTTAGGCTTTCCCTTTATTTTATAGAGTTTTGTTGTTTTTGCAAAAATATAATTTATATCTGGATCTCCATTCTTTCCATGTAAGTGTAGATTTTCTTGTTATTGTGTAATGTGATATATGAAAGAGGTATGATTAAATACCCTCTCATAAAAAACAAAACAAAAAAACCCTGCAGGATCTTTTGAGAAAGTGAGGGTTAAACATAATGCACAGACTTACATTTAGGCAAAACACACATTTAAAAATAACATCTTGTTAAAAATTAAAATGTGAGCTGGGTGGTGTACATGCATGCCTTTAATCCCAGCACTCAGGAGGCAGAGGCAGGTGGACATCTGAGAAACCCTGTCTCAAAAAAAAAAAAAAAAAAAAAAAGTGAGGTCCTTTCTTCAAGCACTAAGGAGTTCAAAATGGTGATTATAAATGAATACCAAGTATGGGGTCCTGTGTGTTGCTTAAGTTGTACACACCCATTTCCTTTACCTAGGGACTCCTGTGCCAGCTCACCCATCAAACATCCATCCCTCTCTTCTCTTTACTCTCCTAAGTTCAGGCAGGATGCTGTCTTTCCTGGAACTCGCCCCATACTTCCTGCTACATCCAAGTTCAAATTCATTCGTGGATGCCCCTCCACACTGCTGAGAAATGTACCCCTCTGACTGCTCTTGCAGAAAATCCAAAGTCAGTCCCCAATACTGACAATGGGTCACTCACAATCACTGGTAGCTGAAGCTACAAGGGCTCCTTCCTCTTCAGGCGTATGTACACATGTGCATAGACATGCATACACAGATACATACATAAAAACATAAATAAAAAAATAAATATTTTTAAAAAGCCATCCTTGGCTCCATAGAGTTGGGAGTAGCCTAAGGTATATGAGACTATGTCTCAAAAATAATAAATATCAGTTGGACAGCAGTGGCACATTCCTTTAATCCCAGCACTCAGCAGAGGCAGGTGAGTTTAAGGTGAGTGTGGTCTACAGAGTGAGTTCAAGGACAGCCGAGGTACACAGAGAAATCCTGTGTGTTGGGGGTGTGGGGGGAAGAGACATTCTGAATTTTCTTTTCTCTGTTTAAAAATATTTTTTTCTTTTTTTTTTTTTTTTTTTTTTGTTTTTCGAAACAGGGTTTCTCTGTGTAGCTTTGGAGCCTATCCTGGCACTCACTCTGGAGACCAGGCTGGCCTTGAACTCACAGAGATCCGCCTGCCTTTGCCTCCCGAGTGCTGGGATTAAAGGCATGCGCCACCAACGCCCGGCTTAAAAATATTTTTTTCATGTGTGTAGGTACTTTCCCTGCATGTATGTCTGTGCATCGTGTGCATACAGTACCTGTGGAGGCCAGAAGAGGGCATCGGATCTCTTGGGCCTGGAGTCACAGGTGGTTGTGAATCACCTTGTAGGAACTGGGAATAGAACCCGGGTCTTCTGGAGAGCAGCCAGGCCTCTTCTGATGTGCAATCTCTTCAGCCCTGTGTCCTCTTCATCCCCTGCCTGGCCCTGCTATCTAAAACAGCATTCAATAGTGTAGACATGCATTCATTCTCCCCGAAGTACACACTATCTTCCTCACTTGTGAAGTGCATTTGGCCCAAGATCTGAACGGTGACTTAGTGCTAGAGCCTTGAACTTTGTATTGACCTGACCAAGAACCACTGCCTACTAACAGCTCAGAGTTAAAACATTCCCCAGGCCCTCACCTCTAAGTCATACTAGTTAGTGGGGGAATCTGGTCACCCTTGCTTTCATATTCTCCCTCCCTCCCACCTCCTGGGGCTGGAGCCTGAGCAGTATGAAGGAAAATGGAGGCCACCACCCTGCACTGGCAATGCTCAGTCTAATGGAGTCAGGCAAGCCAACAGTTAGAGCAGAATAGAAACACCTGGTAGAGATAGGCATCGGGGGCTCCGCAAAGTTTTCTTTCCAAGTGCTGGCTACCTCTGTGTGGTACCTTGAACACAGGGCTCAACCATGGGGAGCCCCAGCTACCTCCCCAGTCAAGCTCAGGACCTGCTCAAACCCTTTTTCTTTCATTCCCCAAGGGCTCCAGGCAGAACCATGTCCTCTAGCCGTAAACCTTGGTTTGGATCAGGACAGACCAGAGTGGGCTCTCCAGAGAGGCAAGAAGTACAGTCAAGATCACTGAGGTTGGAAGGTCCTAGAAGGCTGTTGGTTATTGACAGGCCAAGAGGAAGAAACATTGGGTGAACAGGAGGGATCCAAAGAACAGAGTTGAAAATAGTGTGAGGGGCTCACTACATTTTCACATAGAACTGGCTGTGCCAGGGGTCCTCCAGAGGCAACAGGGACAGGCTTCTCTAGTAACTGTGACTTCTATGACCAGCTGGCCCCAGAGCCACCCAGCCTGCTTGGGGACCAGGGAACTGGTTTGCCAAGCAAGGGTGAGCTAACAAGAGATCTAGTTCTGGGCTGCCCTCCCCCTCTACATCTGGGCCTGGCCTTGGTTTCTGGCACCACTGCCAAGTTTTGGTACCGCCCACCCACCCCCGCTGGCTCTACTGGCCAGCCCAGGTCGTAATTGCTGGGTGGGGAAGTGCACTGTGGAGTGGGCACACCAAAAGGTGGGCACGTGGGCACCTGGCCTGACTGGCTCCTGGCCCTGGGGAGGAAGTAACTCAGACTTCAGGCTAAAACCTGACTTGTTAGGGGAAGAACTTCTAGGGGTCTTCTAGCCCAGAGACTTACATTTGCAGGGACATATGAAATGGAAGTGGGTACTTGGTCTGTGGGGATTGGCTTGCCTAACCACTTCTGCTTTCCCTTGGGTGGGACCAGAGCTCAGGTGTGGGCCTATCTGTGTATCTCAGCTACTTCCTGGGAACTATCAGGGATACAGGGTCTACCTAGTGTGACCAGTGCAAAGGGCTGAACGGTTGGGAAGAAATGGAAGGGAAGGGACCAGGAAGTACTCCAGGCTTCCACCCAGGAGCTGGCTTTGAGGGACAAGGCCCTAAACACACCCCCTTGGACACACCTACCACCCCCAAGCACATCTACACACCTGCCACTCACAGATCATAAACACAGCATCCCCACAACAGACAACTCACACCCAATCCTCCACCCTAAAAAAAGGTGGGGCCCATCATTTAAGTGTCACAGCCCATAGCTGGTCATCTAAACCCTGGCACCTATTTGCTCACAGACATGACCTGAGATCTAGAGTTCTGTGACAGGAGTCTAAAAGGATTCTTGAATGATGCCAAGGAAGGGACTGGAGACAAAAAACAAAAACAAAACAACAACAAAAACTGGCTGTGTTCAGTTGGACAGGTGGATCTCTGTGAGTTCAAACTCA
Source organism: Cricetulus griseus (assembly GCF_003668045.3). NCBI lineage: Eukaryota > Metazoa > Chordata > Mammalia > Rodentia > Cricetidae > Cricetulus > Cricetulus griseus. The sequence continues at coordinate 65,927,539 of NC_048600.1, forward strand.
GCCTGGTCTATATATTGAGTTCCAGGACAATTAGTGCTACATATTGAGACTTTGTCTCAAAAATCAAAACAAGCTAGAAGTGGTGGTGCACACCTTAATCCCAGCACTTGGGAGGCAGAGGCAGGCGGATCTCTGTGAGTTGGAGGCCAGCCTACAGAGCAAGATTCAGGAGAGGCTCCAAAGCTACAGAGAAACCCTGTCTCGAAAAACCAAAACAATCAAAACAATATGGTCTACAAAGCAAGTTCCAATATAGCCAGGGCTATTACACAGAGAAACCCTGTCTGGAAAAAAAAACAAAAACAACAAAACCAGCTATGGTCTTCTCTGGAGCAGGGAAGCACAGTGAATTTGCCTTATGTTTCCAAGACCACAAGGACCCAACTAGGCAGACAGTAAGTTTGCAGCAGCTATTCCCATGACCCATCTGTAACAAAGTGATGTATCTCTAGAGAACTGGCTCTCTACCTCTGAGTTGAGACCTGTTTGGAGGGTGTCAACTACCCTTTCACAGGAGTCACCTAAGACCACTGGAAAACAGATATTTACATTAAGATTCCTAACAGTAGCAAAATTACAGTTACGAAGCAACAAAAATAGTGTTATGATTGGGAGTCACTACAATATGAGGAACTGTATTAAAGGACTGAAGAATTAGGAAGGTTGAAAACTGCTGTTCTAGAGGAAGGGAGCCCAAAATGGAGGTACATGCCTATAACCCCAGCATTTGGGAGGCAGGGGCAGGAGGATTTCGCTTCCAAGGCCAACCTGGGAGTCCCTGTCTAAAACAAGGCAAAAGAAAGCAGGCAGACTAAGGTGCATATAGCACAGGTCCATAATTCCAACATTTGGGCAGCAGAATCCCTCAAGGCTAGCCTGGTCTACAAAGACTTCCATGCTAGTTTGGTCCACATAGCAAAACCCTAAAGCAAAAAAAAAAAAAAAAAAAAAGTAGATAAGGAGATGAGCGGAGATATCAGTCACTAACCCCAGGGGAACAAAGCCCCTAGGATGTGTAACACTGCCAAGGTAGGGGTGGCTGAGAGTTTCAGACGACCTGGGACCAAAGCAGGGGTTTAAAAGAGTCAGTGTTGAGGCCAGGTACACAATGAGGCACTGCTTTCCTGGAGCTTTCTAGAACACAAACCAGATCTACCGCCTATGAAAATGACCCAGAGTTCCTGCACCTGCCTCTGGCTCCTGGCCATGGAGGGAGGGGCGCACCACAGCCAAAGGTGACAGAGCCCACAGGAGCTTTTAACATGTTATAGAGGAAGCTGTCTTGAGTTGGCTCCAAACCCAGCAGCTGCCTGGGCACCCAGGGTCTAGACATCCCACCAGAACACTTTGTGTTCTCGAAATGCCTCTGTCGACCAATCCTTTTGTTTCCCTGGCATTGTTTCTTCTCAAACATCTGATGGTGTTGAAGAAAGCGGTTGCAGCCCACACAGCAACTAAGGACTGTGGGGCACGGAAGCAAGGAATAACATTCCTCATCCTCCACAAGATCAGGGACTCCTAGGCACACTCTTCCCACCGCCATGACTATGGAAAGAGCTACAGCCTAGGTCCAAGGCCCCGCACACCGACCATCCAGGGTCCTCTGGACGCAGGCCAAGGACAAAGCTATCAACTGGGCCTCCTCATAAAAAATGTGCTTTTATTCTGGAGGCCTGTCTTCCCACCCCTGGCTCCTTCCACGGAGGAAGACCTCAGGCCAAGTCTCCAACCACCCGCCCTCGCTCCTGCCCTTCTGCATCCCGAGGCTGGGGCTTCGATGGCTCCAACCTACTTTACTGGGCCACACCCACTGTAGGGAGCAGGGCTAGGCCCTGCCTGGGTCTGTTTCTCTGCCAGCAAGACTTTGCCATAGCTTCTGGAGCAGGCACCCTATCCAGCCCATTGCCTGCTGGATCCCTCCTCTGGGTGGGTCTCCCATCCCTGAACTGGCCTCTACAGGTTCTGCCTCAGACCAGCGCAAGGGAGGAGCCTGCCATCTCAGGGTATCTTCTCATAGCGTGCCTGCTGTCAGCACACTTGGTAGTGTCAGATTTTGGAGGACTCCAGGCGGGGACTCCAGGATGTAGGGGGCCCCCGGAGCTCCCGCAGCTCCTGTTCGAGTGCCTGGTTCCGACGATACATGTCCATGTAGCCCCCTTGGATTTCTCGCTGGTAGCGCAACACCCTTTCCTTTTCCTCCTGCCAAGTCTGCCGCTCCAGCTCGAAGCGCAGCGCCTGCTCCTGGCCACGAAGCCGCTCTTGCAGCAGCTCTGCCCGTAACTGCTCGGCCCCTTCTCTGGCTTCACTGCCTCCCACCTCCCCTAGCAGTCCCTTGCTCTTGCAGTCATCTGTCTCACAGCTGCCTGGAGCTTCCTCCCGAGGTGCCTGCTCATGCAGGCTGCGCAATGTCTCCCGCAGCCGAGCCAGCTCAGTGTCCTGAGCCTGGGCTTGTGCCCTGACGTCTCGAAGTTGCGTCTTCAGACTGAAGATCTCGGCAAGCTTCTGTGCCAGCTCTGCCTGGGCTTCCCGAAGCTGCTGTTTCAACAGACTAATCTCCGCTGTCTTCTGGCACACCTGGGGGGGGGGGGGGATTTGGGAGAAACTGTGAGCAAGGACCAAGCACAGTGTGGTACTGGAGCCAGCTGCAGGGTAGAGGCAACAGGGTATGTGACCAGGATAATGAGACAGAAGCTGATGCCTACGATGGTGTCCTACCTCCCACCGGGCTTCCTCCTCCGACCGGGCATTGGGGTCAGCCTCCACTTGGGAACCAGAGGTCCGAGGTTCTGGGGCCAGACCCTGGTGAGCCCGCAGCTCCTTGCGCAGGCGCCGCTGCTCCTGTTGGGCCATAAACAGCTGCAGCTGGAGGTTACGCTCACTCCGCTCAGCTTTCTGGGCCACCTCATGCAGCCGTTCCACATACAGGCGCTTCAGCTCAGACAACCACAACCGCTGGCGCTCCTCTAGCACCTGCTGAGGGAAAGAGGAACTGGTGAGCGGTAGGCACAGCCTCATTCAGATTTACAAATTTGGCCTGCCCCCTTTGTAAATAACAATGCTGATTTGTGTCCACAGCCTGCCACCACTAATGTCTTATGACCTAGGCCACAGAGCCTGGCCACATGTGCTTCACACCCAAAGAGGCTCTCCACAGTTAGTGTTACTAATACACGGTCTTCACTGAGGCTGTCTCCCTCCTTCCTACACAATTCCCAGACAGGACCAAAGTGACAGGGCAACTCTGATATGTAAATAGCTAAGGCTAGAATTTTTTTTTTTTTCTTTTCATTGTGGAGAACTGAACTTAGGGCCTCACACTTGCTAGGCAAGCACACTACCCCTGAGCTACAGGAGTCTTTTGTTTTCCTTTAAGACCAATGGGAGGAAGGATGCCATCAGGGGCACATGCTCTCATCTCATTGCTCCACCACCTGCATCATACATCTGGCCCCCAACACCATACTATGCTTAGGCCTTGTTCACGGTTTGTCCGCACCCCAGCTGTGCCAGCTGTCAGAAATTAATCTGGTCTATATCTCAAGGCTAAGGGACAAACCACTCCAGGGCAGGGGTTCTCTCACCTGAGTAAAGGGGTTAGAGACATCCTGGTCATTGAGGTCCCTCTTGAGTTCCTCACAGGTCTCAGGCAACATGGCTACCTCTCCACCAGTGGTGCAGGAGAGCTCATAGGGGGGAGGTGGCTCAGGCAGGCAGCTCAGTACAGCCAGAGGTCCAGATTCCTTGGGGCTCCTTGAAGCACGGTCCAATGAGCCTCCAATGTGATTAATGTGGCCTAAGGAGGAGCTGAAGGGGCTGGGGCCAGTGCCTGGACTATGGCCAAAACTACCCCCGCTGGAAGAGTCTGAAAGGCTGGGCTCAGGACCACCTTCATCTAGGCTGAGGGCGTGAAGCAACTGTGCACGGGCCTCACTGGCCCGGGGCCCAGGACTCAGGGGTGGGTGGCAGGCCAATGTGTGCAGACTGCCATTACTTCGCCATAACTTCTGGCCCTTGTGCGCCGCCAGGCTTTGCATGGACAGGAAGCCTTTCCCACTGCCCACAGGAGGCTTGAACACTGACGGACGAATTCGGCACTGTCAGGAAAAAAAATTCAGGCATGAGTTGGGTTGGTCACTTTTTTTCTGTCTACCTGATGTTCCTGAAGGCCCTTAGAATCCCCTCTGAGAATACAGGGTACATGTCACAGGGAGGCAGTGGTCAAGCTTCAGGCCAGCCCATGTGGAACAAACTTCTCACACTTCAGCCTATCCTAGCCTATCGTCAGGGCCTCCCAGCTGACCACCCAGCATCATCGCCCAATCCCCCACAACGCAGATAGATGCACCTTGTCAAAGCGACCCCGCTCAGGTAGGGAAGTCTTGCTGAAGTCACCAGCCCGAGGATGTTCCCGGTAGTAGAGGGTGGCATAGTCGGGCTCATTCCGAGGTGCTCGCTTGCTGTTCTTGCTGTCTTTCTTGGGGAGATGCAGGTAGCTGAAGAGTTCGCGCTGACCCAAGCCTTTCCGGAGGAGCCCATCAGGCTGCCGGGTGCCCCGGGATCCAGCAAGTGCAGCCCGAAGTTCTTCGGGGGAAAAGTCCTGCCGTTCCAACAGGCTGCCTACGCTGCCCATGGCAATGCTAGCAGGGCCTGAGGCTGTGGCCATCAAGGTTCAGCAGGGCACAGGCAGCTGATTCTGGGAATCAGAAGGCTCCATTAGTAGCAGATGGACACTCAGTACCCAAGTCCCCAGATGCTCTAAAACCAGACATTTGCCATCTGGTGGTTCTCCAATTTGCCCAGGCCTATCAGAGGCAGATGTGGGTGAACAGGATAGGATTCACAGAAGGGCAAGAGAAAGGGTTTATGGAACACTGTGTCAGACTAAGTCTAAAGAAAAGCAAATGGGCTTCCACTGGGACACCTAAAGGAACAGCTCCAGCTAGGGGTCTAGTGTGCGATGCAGAGGCAAGGCAGGGAAGGAGAGAGGCTCCTGGGCAGGAGAAGAGGGCCCTCCTCTTAGAACTGGGCCAACGAAGGGCGGAGGGTGGACTTGGGCACTGTCTGACCCATGACCCTGCTTACTTCTGACAGGTTCTCCACCAAATTTGTGGCATGGGGAGCAAGCACAGTGAACCAGAACTGGAGGAGGTCTGTTCCTCCATCTTCTCTTGGTGGAAAGCCCCACTTCCCTCAAAGGATCAGAGGTTTCCCCAAGGAAACATCTGGAGTGGGTGGGGCTGGGGGGTGGAATACAGTGGGAGGGATACAAACAGGAAAGGCCCAAGGGGAGGAAGGATGGTGATGCACACAGGAAGGGCCTAAGGGGAGGAACAATGGCTCCCGTTTCCGGAACAGGTGTTCAGAGATAGGCAATGATGGGAGGCAGAGGGAAGAAGCAGCCTTTCTCTGTGATGCCACTGAGTTCTGCTATCACTGAGTTAGCTATCACAGCCAGGTCCCCAGGACCTGGGTTGGGAGCTGGTGGCTTGTGACTTTAGCCATGCCTAATCTCTTCTTGTCTTCCTTGGGAACAGAAAGGCAGTGACAGACAGTGTTTATCACTTAGGGATGCTGAAAGGAAGGGGTGAGATAACGTGACCAGGCACCTCCTAGTCCAGGCCTGGCCTGAAGCCATGATCAGCACAGAACACCAAGGCTGAGCTTAGTCACACACTTCAACTCCACACCGAGGGACCAGGCTTATGGACTCCTCACATGTTCTGGGGCCCAACACTCTGGAGACCGGTGCCTGTGCCACACCCATTGCCTGGCATATGGTAAGTGCAAACAACTGGCGGTGAATGGCACCTTTTCTGCCTCCCACTCACACACACAGCTGCTCCCAGTGCCAAGCAGATGCCTGGCAGGCAGGCTGCCACTGGGAGTACCCACCACCACCCACCCAATATTCTTCCCACTCCCACCCCAAACAATGGTGGTTAGGAGGCTCCATCCTCAACCATTTCCAGGCTTTGTGTTTGTGAAAGACAAAGCTCTCTCTGGTAGAGGGAGGGTAGGCCTTGTCCCTGCTCCACTCTACAGCCCTCAATTGCACCCTGGGGGCAGGTGTCATAGCCCTCTCCTGAATAACTTTCTTACACCACTCAATTTACAGTGCATATCTGAGTTTGGACATGCTACCCAGCCCGTGTGAACAGAGTCATATCCTTCTAGGGATGGGACATGCTATGTAAATTCAAGAGATTCAACCAGGTTGAGCTGGGGCTATTACAGTCACATAGAACTTTGTAGAAGTCTCAAGGAGACTATGGCTCCAGTACCCCCTCTTTTTTAAAGGTAAGCTCTTGGAGATTCACAGGGCTGGTCAGTATGAGGACACATGGGATCCTATGCCAGAGCTGCCAAGTGTCTAGCAGGAGTCAGGATGTCACACACAATCAAAAGGACTAGAATGGGGTCACCTTGCCTCCCTATTCAACATTGCCTCACCCTGACAAGCGATCGATCTAGTCTCCAGACACCTCTTTCCCTCCTGTGTGTGTGTGTGGGTGGGGGAGAACTAGATTCCTGCCTTTGCATCTTGCCTTTCCTTCTTTACTTCTATCATGACAATTGACAGAGAGGCAACAGGGGTGAAAGGGCTTTGTAAAATGTTAAGTCCTGTGTGCCCAGGGGTTGGGGACATTGCCAAACATACCCACTTCACCCCAAACACATACACCCTCACCTTCTTCTGTGCAGATACTCACTTCCAGGCACATAAGAAAAAACTGGCACTCTATGGCACTCACCAAAAGGTCTCATGTTCAGGGATGAACTAGCATGGCCTTGAGCCACAACTATATAAAAGGCTTTACACAGAACACAGTGTCAGAGTATCAGTCCCACAGAGAAACGTGTATTTAGAGGACAGTCGTATCCAACAGCAGACAACACAATTTGTACAAGGTCACCCACCGTTCACCCACTAGTCAAGTTCTCACATGGCACTGTCTGCTCCATCGCAGGGCTGAGGCTCCAGGCCACCCAGGTCTGTCTGGAGACAGACCCTCTCCCTGAAAAGACCTAACCTACCTCTGCCCCTCCCCCAACACATACATTCCTTCCCTCCGGTTGCTTAGAAGCCTTGGGATTGCCTGCTCAAACCAGGGCAGCTGTACAGGCTCTCTGGCCTGTGATTTGGTGGGGGTGGAGGAGAGAGCTGGCAAATGCCTCACAACCTCTGGGGGAGCAGAGCAGAGCAGAAAGAGGGGGAGCTGGGCTGGGGGTGGTGGGGGTGGAAGTGTTCCACCAAGTGCGCTGTGCCTATCTTAATGCCCTGGGCTCTGTAAGGGGTGGAATACACACCATTACTCAGCTGGCCACAGCAGTACCCCTTCATTCCTGTTTCCTTCTGCCCCAAGATTAGCCAGCAGTGCAGAAATCCCCAAATAGAGGTACACAGTGGGGCACCCCAGCACCAGACCCTGGGTACCTCTTCCAAACATACCCAGGAGATGAATACAGTTAATTTTTGCTTCACTAGAGGAAACAAGATCAAGAGGTAAAATGATGTGACCAAGGTCACGTGCAGCTGCATGGGAGGAAATGCCCTTGCTTCCTAGACGCAGCTTTCCTTGCATTTCCTTTGGGTTGGGGGCACCTCAGCCTCCATGTGGCAGTGCTGTCAGGCTGAACTGCCATTAGTCCCACCAGAGTGCCCCAGGGGAGGGTCACACCACCTGCTGGGGGATCAGTCCTTCTGAGGGGTGTGTCTGCAGCTGCCCCAGAGGAATGAGACTGGAATGTCCCAACTCCGAAAATGGGGACAGCCTGAGAAGTGGTGGGGGTGGCTGGCGTACCCTGCCTGCCCCTTGGCAGAATTATTCCGATTGGCTCAATGCACAGTGCTTCAGTGTTTCTCAGCTCTTCCATTTCATAATGTCACATCGTCTCCACAGTAGTCTGTGGAGACACATAGGGCACTAAAGATCCTATCTACAGATAGGAAACTGAGGCTTGGAAGGAGAAATGAGTCGTCTAAGAGGGACAATTTTGATCCCCACAGTAAAGCCCTCTATACTACATACACCCAGCTGTCTCAGCTAGGGGTCACCTTCCACCGGCATACACTGCTGTCTATGTAGCCTGCCCAGCCCCCATGCTCCTTTCTCCCAAGGGCATCTATGGCTAGGCTGGGTAGGATGGAACTTAACCCCCTCCCAGGGATCTCTCCTAGGGCGACCTGGGGGAAGGGGGTAGGAAGATAGTGCAAGTGGCGCTGGCTTAGGAACTCTCAACTCTGGAAACTGCTAGAGGCGGTGTCGGAGCTGGCTGGTCGCTTTCATTCACAGTCTCGCACATACACACCCACACGCAGCCAGCCTGGGAGGAGGCTGATCACCAGGTCCAGGGCCTCCCGCCTCTGCTTCCTCCCAAGGACAGTCATACCCAATCTGTACCTCTGGGGCGGGGATACCCCAGGTCCCCATCTGAATAGAGCCAGGGTCCCGGTCCTCACTTTTGTCAAAGGCTGAGGTCAGGACTAGAACAGGATTTAAAGACATCCCCTATCCGCAGGTCCCCCCAGCTGAGGACCAGACAGGGTAGGAGGCCGGGGCAGGAAGATAATACCTTGAGGGCGAGGGCAGGTGAGAGGTGTCCCCGGGAAGGTGCCAGAGAAGACGGGTTGGCCATCCTGGTGGAACTACGCCAGGGAAGGCAGTGGAGGAAGCGAGAGATCCCCGAACTGCTGGAGGGTCCAGAGCTACCCAGGGGGGCGGGGTGGGGTGCGCATATCACGCCCGCCCGCGGTCTGCCGGGCCTGCCTGGAGCTGCTGCTGCAGGGGGCGGAGGCCGAGGTCAGACTCCTGCGCCAAGGGCGCCTGCCCCTCCTGGCTGCGGCGCAGGGGTCTCGGGCGATGCTCCACAGAAAGCGCATTCACAGATCAGTCTCATGCGCGGGAGCGGAGGGCACCGGAGCTCGCACCGCCTCCTGCCAGCCCCGCCGGGGTCTGAGAACGACCTCGGCGACCTGCCCAGCCCACTTACCATGCTGGCGCCGAGATCTCAGGGCGCGCTGCCGTCTCCAGTTCGGTCTCGAACCTTTCTCCTTGCAGCCTCTTCGGACTGGCGCGGGAGCCGGATAGGCGGGCAGAGGACGCGCTGGGCGACACTCTTCTGCTGGCCCCAGAGGCGGAGGGAAAACCCGGCCTGACTCACCCGCGCGGCGCGAGCCCCAGAGCCCGGCCCGCCCCCCGGATGTGGGGGGCGGGCACCGGCCCCGCCCCTAAGCGACCTGGGCTCCGCCCCGGCTTGCGGGTGCAGAGGGGCTGGGTGCCCCGGTGCGCTCTCGTTCGAGGTCTCTCGCTCGCCTGCTGCAGCTCGGTAGACTCGGGTCCAGCCGAGGCTCCAGAGCCCGCGCCTCCCGGCTGCTCCTCCTCCTCTTCCAGCTCCGGGCCTCGCCCGCCTCTCCCGGTTTCCTTCCCGAACCAGCTTCCAAACCGGCGCGCTGGGGTGGGGCGGTCACGTCTCTGTTCCTCGCCACCTCTTTCTCAGGTAAGCACCACTTTCCTCTTCTGAAACCCAAGTAGTGCTCTGGGAGCCGAAGAGGCGTCTCCAGTGGTTGGCAGCTGGACTGAGCGCAGGGCTTTTATTTTGGAGGGAGTTAGTTTGCCTCCCATGCCTTCTAGGGGCGGCAGGTTCAGATGCCTTCAGGGGCCAGACCGATAATGTAAATGAGTCACATGGGCTGGGTAAGGCATTAGCGGGACGGAAACAGAAGGCTGGACACCCAAACACGTTCAAGTTCAGGAAGTTAGAACACCTTTTCTCCCTTAAAAAGTTAAACACAGATGGGTGAGGGTGGAGAGACGGCTCTGTGGTTAAGAGCATCAGAAGACCCGGGTTTGGTTCCTAGCACCCACGTGGCGGCTCATAACCCTCTGTAACTCCTGTTCTCTGGGATCCCGTGCCCCACTGCTGGCCTCTGGGGGCACTGCACGCATGTGGTGCGCATTAATTCACACAGGCACACACACCGTTTCGAGACAGGGTTTCCCTGTGTAGCCCTGGCTGTCCAGAAACTCACTATGTAGACCAGGCTGGCCTCGAACTTAGAGGTCCACCTACCTCTGCCTCTCCAGTGCTGGGACCAGAGACACGTGCCACCACCACCTCCTGGCCACGTTTTCTTTTTAAGATTTCAAAAAAAAAAAGAAAAGTGAATGAAAGAAAAGTAAGTTAGACATGGATTTTAGGATATTACTTACCACTTCCATTCCTAGGTATATGGCCACAGAACCAGATATGCCAACAAGAACATCTACTCAGATGCTCATAGCAATACCGTGCATAGTAGTCAAGAGGAGGAAACGGATCAAACCCTCCATCGATTAATGAAAGGATAGTGTGGTCCATCCATACCATAGAAAAGGACCATCCCATGCTACAACTCAGATAAACCTCTAGAAAGTGATGCTAAATCAAAGAACCCACCCAAAAAAAGGCCCCGTGTCGCGTGATTTCACTCATGTGAAATTGGTAAGCCCTGTGGACAGACGGCAGATTAGTGATAGATGCTTCAGGGAAGAAGTGAGGGGGGTTCCTTGCTAGGTGTAGGGTTTTCATCTTGGTGTCCGGGCAGTGGTTGCAGCACTTTCTGCTATTCCCTTTAAAATATCTCAGAGGGCTGGATGTGGCTCAGTGGTAGAGCATGAGCTCAGAGCATGTCTGAGGCCCTGGGTTCAATCCCCAGTACCCCAAATTCAAACAGTTAATGTATCATGCAAAACTTACTTCATTTAAACAAAATGTCATCTGTGGCCCAACAGGTACCAATTTGCAGCTCTGCTTTCTGTTCTACTGTTAGCGATTTCCTAACAAAGGAATTGTCTGGCTTTGGGATTTTTCTCTTTAAGAAAACTCATTCACAGCTACTCAGTATCTCAGTAGTGGAGGGGCTGCATAGCCTGAGTCAGATGGAGGCTCATGGCAAGGTGGAGAGATGGGTATGTTCAGATGCAGATGAGCTCTCTAGGGAGGCCAGAGCCCTGAGAGATCCTCTGAGGTGGCACACCCGTTAGCCCAGACTTGGGGCGTGGAACATGTCGTAGCCTGTGTAGGACGGCTAAAGGCGAGCTTGTGCTCCAGGACAGACTGGGCACTGCACACCCAAGCCTGCCTGCTGGGTGAAGTGGAGAGACTGGGTTATAGGTACCCAGGCAAAAGAAGTCTGTCATCTGGGGAGATTGGGAATGTTCACGAAGTGGTTATAAAGAACTAACTTGGAGCCAGGCTGTGGTGGCGCACACCTTTAATGCCAGCATTTGGGAGGCAGAGGCAGGCGGATCTCTGTGAGTTTGAGGCTTGGTCTACAGAGCAAGTTCCAGGACAGGCTCCAAAGCTACAGAGAAACCCTGTCTCCAAAAAACAAACACACCAAAAAAATAAATAAATAAATAAAGAGGTCGAAGCTAAATTCTAGATTCCTTTTTGTTTGAGAAAGGATCTCATGTAAGGCAGGCTGCCCTTGAACTCATTTTGTAGCAGAAGATGGGTTTAAATTCCATTGTAAATACTGGGATTTTAAGTGCCCTGGCTCTGTAAATACTTACTGATTGCTGTTGTTGTTGTGCGGTGTGTATGCATTTGCCTGTAGGTGGAGGTCAGAGGACAACTTTGTGAAGTCAGTTTCTCCATTTCTACCTTTACATGGGTTCTGGGGATCGCACTCAAGTCTTCAGGTTTGTACAGCAAGGATTTTGCCCACTGAGCCACCTCACCTGCCCCATCTGTAAGTGTTGATGGTGACTCTGGTTCGGTAAGGTCCAAGCCCACATCCCTCCCGTTCCTGGACCCGTTTCATATTTACAAATGCAGTAATTTATCCATGTTCCTCTGGTTTCTTCCCGCCCTCTCCAGTGTTCTTCCCCTATACCAGGCTGGCAGTGGAGAAGGATGGTGGTTGTGTCTCGGGCATCCCAGGAGGAAGGCCTGGATCAGAGGCCCCTCCCCTCTGGAGCCCAGAGACATCAAGAATGAACACAAGAGAGAGGGTGGAGGCTCCTGACTGAACAAATACTCAGAACTGTCTTCAGGTAAGGATCCTGGCTTGGCTGTGGAGCTGAGGGGCTAGAGCAGCGGCCAGGGACAGCCTGAAGAGAGGTGTCATTCAGGGAAGCAAGGGAAGGTTAGGAGCAGGCTTCTTATCCCTACCTTCTACACCGGCTAGAGACTCCAGACTGCTAAGACCATCTCCTGACTCTAGAGAGCTGGCCTGACTGACAGATACTGCCTAGCTTTGAGCCCTTGCATGTTGTTACCCTGGTTACCTTGATGAGGAATGGCAAGGCAGACAGGACCAGCTGACCCTGTAGGGAAGTAGGCTCAGTCACGATCCAGTACCTCCTCTTTCCCCTAGCACGCTTATGCCTTCCTCTGTATGTTTTCAAGGCTAAATCATAGGACATGTCATTGAACTCTTGGATCTTCTTGGTTCAGCTTTCTCTGATGGAAAACTTGGGGTCCAGAAGGGGGACCTGATCTACCTCCACCAAAGTACATACACCTCAGTGCTAGAGGGCCCAAAAGGGTTTGCCTTTCTGAGGTCTTAGAGTGAAGGTGTATTGGACAGAGGCGGGAGGTCAGAGGCCATCAATAGGCCAGGCCTCTTTCCTCCCACCTAATCTTGCCTCACAACGTTGAAGAGACTAGACTCATGTAGGCAGTTGGCCCTGGGGAGGAGGGGGTGTACCAACTGAACTCTGTCCATCTCATGGGTTCATCATGCAGACAGGTATACGTGAGTCTCTTGTCCTTACATTTGACAGACCTATGGATTTGGCATTCGAGCCATGCTGTTCAAATGCCAAGGAGTGAGGCACTTCTGGCACCAGGCCAGGGCTGAAGTGAAATTCCCTGGGTACCTATTTCCTGAATTGGCTAGCCTTGGACAATTTAACTTCCTTCAGTTATCTGCCGCCTGCAAGTGCCCAAGACAGTGGGGTCCCAGGGCTACCCATGGGGAGTAGAAATTTATTTCACCCCTGGTAGCCACCTCTGGCTGCCTCCTCTGACCCCATCACCTTTCTTGTTGACAGTTGCAACAGTCTTCCTAGGCTCCTCTCCACTCTGCCCCAGAGGAACCTTCTAGCCCACACATTTTGTCTCCAGTTCCCTGCAGCCCAGAGAGGCAGAATCTCAGCCTCAGAACTGGTCCTGCCACTCCTTCAGGCTGAGACACTACCATGGCTCCCATCACCCATGACCCGACAGCTGCCCCAGTCTCCTCCTCTGTAATTGGTCACCCACTGCCTTCAAAGTCTCTCTTCCTACTCTCAACACAAAATTGATCACACTGTCTCCACTCAGCCTTTTCCTTTTATCAGTTGTCCTTTTACCATGCACCATCATCTTGGGGTCACTTGTCCCATCTTGTCACTCCCAGAAAACAGCCAGCCCTGAGCACATAGGGACGGGTGTCCAGTCCAGATTTCCCCAAGGTCATGAAGGGGTTTAGGAAATGCCATTCCAGCATATTACACTGACTGCTGGGAACAGCAAGAGGAGAGCCTCTACCCAGTGAACAAGCTGGACAGCCCTATTTTTGGTTTCTGACACGGTGTCTTGTTATCTAGCCCAGGCTGACTGGAACTCACAATCCTGCCCCTGCCTCTGTATGCTGGGAGTACAGATGTGCACTACCGTGTCTGGCTTCTGTATATAACAAGACCACGAAGGTATTCACCGCAAATTTCCATTCACTTTCCCCAAATTTGTGCCATACCCATCCTTCCAGCCCAGGAGCAGAGAGCCCATATTCTTTTCTGTAGCACCAATTGTTTTGTAGTTTTTCTCCTTTTGTATTTTTGTTTTGTTTTTTTGTTTTGTTTTTTAAGATTTTATTTATTTATTATGTATACAACATACAATATATGTATGCTTACATATATATCTGCACACAAGAAGAGGGCACCAGATCTCATTACGGATGGTTGTGAGCCACCATGTGGTTGCTGGGAATTGAAATCAGGACCTCTGGAAGAGCAATTGGTGCTCTTAACCTCTGAGCCATCTCTCCAGCCCTGCTTGTTTGTTTTTTGAGGGTCTCTCCATGTAGCCTTGGCTGTCCTAGAACTCACTATGTAGAACAGACTGGCCTCATGGAGCTCTACCTGCCTGTCTCCCAGGGGCTGGGATTAGGGAGGTTTGCCACGATGCCCAGCCCTGGTGCTGGGGATTGAACTCAGGGCCTTGTACATGTTAGGCAAACACTCTACTAACTGAGCTACAACTCCAGTTTTCTCCTTAAAAAAAAAAAATTATGTGTATGTATGTGTGCCTGATTGTGTGAGCCTCATGTCTATGCATTACCCAAGTAGGCCAGAAGAGGGTGCTGGATTCTCCTAGAGCTAGAGTCACAGGCGGTTTTACACTGCCAGATGTGGGTGCTGGGAGTTGAACGCAGGTCCTCTGTAAGAGTAGCAGGTGCTTAATCGCTGGGCACCTCTCCAGTTCTGGTCTTCCTTTTCTTAATCTGTCTAATGACAACTTAATTAGTAGGCCAACGAAGAACTTAGGAGGAGGGCAGAGAGAAGCCATTTGTTCTCACTACAGTCTCCTCCGGGGCCTGACAGTTGGCCGCCTTCTTCTTCAATGCACCATCTGCCCCAAAAAGAACTTCATGACTATTTTCTAATCAGGAAGAAGAAAAGGAAGAAAGGTGGTTCTTGCCCTGGATCCTGGTTTTGCAACTGCCTGGTGACCTTTCTGAGCCCTGGATTGTTGGTTTTGTCAAACAGGACAAATCACTAGATTAAGTTCACTCGGGTGCAGGAACTGGCACGATACACAGGGACCTGTCAGCCCTGCAGCCCCCACCCTTCACTTCTCACCCTCCCTCCTCTTCTCTCTGTCCCCTTGGAACTGAGCCAGCTCTAGTCTGACAGAGAAGATTTAGGCTGTGTTGGTGGCCACTAAGGACCTTAGTCCTTGCAAAGCATAGGCTGAGAGATACTAAGTGAACTTGGACTGCCCTCCCTAAGTTGCCAGAGCTGGAAGGGGCCTTTGCTGGCTCCTCTCTTGCAGTCCTTCCTCCCTGAGTGACCTGGTGACCTGGGCAGCCCCCAGCAGGCTGTGGGTGGAAGCTGAGACCTGTCAGGACTTGCTCAGGTGCCAGCCTTAGGGCAGGCAGCTCAGATCTGCAGGAGCCAGCCAGGAGACCCACCCCCGGAAGTCCAGGCCGAGTGGTCACAGCACTTAGTTCCAGCACTGTGGAGGCCTGGGCTCAAGGCACTCAAGGTGTAGGGACCTGGGTTGGGGGGTCTATATGAGGCAGTGTCAGCACATTCAACCCTACCTATTGAGTACAGTCAAGGGGGCTAAGGTGGAACTTTCTATACGAGGTGTATTTTCCCACAGTGTTTTAAAAGGAAAGGAAACTATCAGCTCAATAAAGTGAGCTTGGATTCTTATGTATCATGACTCCAAGTTTCAGGCCAGCCCAGACTACATGATACCCTACCTTAAAAAAAAAAAAGGAAAACAAAATATAAAACCATGGTATGTCTATGTTGATGACCTTCAGCTAATACTTCTAGGTCCAAACCCTCCTACCTCAGCACCCCGAGGGAGGAGCTGGGAGTACAGGCAGGTACTCCTGGTAATTTAACCTTTTTTCGTAAGAATTGAAGCCAGGACCTCACATCCACTAAACTGTTCCAAGCTGTATCCCTAGCCCCACACTCAGCCCCCCTGGCTTGTTTCAAAACAAATTCCAGATAATAGCATTTTATCTATAAACATCTTTTGTTTGTTTGGTTGGTTTTGTTGTAGTTTTGAGACAGGGTTTCTCTGTGTAGCCCTGGCTGTCCTGGAACTCAACTTGAGACTGGCCTTGAAATCACAGAGATCCTCCTGCCTCTGCCTCCCAAGTGCTGGGATTAAAGGCCTACAACACCACCACCGTGCTTCACCTATAAACATGTATAAACATCTTAGGGAAGACATTTTAAGTTGTACTAATTATGCTTTTATTTGGGAGTTTGCTGGAAATTGAGCTCAGAGCTTTACATATACTAAATATACTTGCTTTGTCTTAATTTTTTTCTTTTTAACTTTGTGTTTTGAGACAATGTTTCACTGTAGCCCTGGCTAGCCTGGAACTTGTTGTGTAGACCTGACTGACCTTTAATTCACAGAGATTCGCCTGCCTCTGTCTTCTGAGTGCTGGGATTAAAGTCTAGCACCACCATTCCAGACATAAGCAAGCTTCCTACTACACCAGGCTATACCTCAGCCCGGCACTTGTTTTTCTGTACAACTTCACAGGCGTGAAAGAGCAAAGTAGAGGGCTGTAAGTGGGCAGTGTCTGGAGGTGGAGCCTCTGTAGTCAGGCACTCTCTCCACCTTGCCCTGCTACCCTTGACAACTGGCGATGCAAGCAGGAAGATTCACCCCTGTCAATTCCTCAGAGGAAGGCCAGGAAAAAAATGGCCTTTGACAATATATTGGAAAGATGGCTAAGATGTGGAGCCCTGCCTCAGTCCCCAAAGACATGCCCCAGTGGGGTTGTGGTGTCAGGGGTTTCAGGCATGTGGCCACTCATACACTTTTCCCTCCCTTCCCATCTCCACTGCAGTCCAACGCCCAGCACTCCATGCTCTTGGGTTCCTTTCTTCATCAAGCACCACCTTCTCTCCCACACACCTGGTACTAAGGCAGAAGTTTATCTAGAGCCCAGTTCTTTTCGGCTTCCCTAACCCAGTAAGTGAATAGATGTGTCTGGCACATGGCCCAGCTCTGGCTTCCTTCCCAAACCTGCAGCCAGACCATGTGACAGCCACCGCCTATTCACTAAAATTCACCAGGCCTCACCCTAGAGAGCCAGACAGTTGCACACACACCCTCACCTGCCTGGCATTGCCATCCTCCTGCCTGGCCCTCTCTCCAGACCTACCAGAACAGCAGCTTAACCCACGCTACTACTGGGTTAATCTTCTGGAGCCAACCACACGGGTCCTTTGGAAGTTCTTTTTTTTTTTTTTTTTTTTGGTTTTCCGAGACAGGGTTTCTCTGTAGCTTTGGAGCCTATCCTGGCACTCGCTCTGGCGACCAGGCTGGCCTCGAACTCACAGAGATCCACCTCACTGCATTTGGGCAGCAGGCCTTTTCTTGAAGGAATGTGTCACCGTATCCCACCAAGTTAAACAGGTACTGTATGCCTGGCATACAGACTTTTGGAATGGAAGCTGCATAGTGGTGGGGCAATGGCCTTCCAGACCACAGATTTTGTGTGCACGTGAGAGTGTGTGTGTGGTGCTTGTATATGTGGCCTTTGTGCACATGGACAGAGGCAGGTGACATCAGGTATCCTGCTGTCACATTCCACCTTATCCTTTGGACACAAACCTTTTTTTTTTTTTTTTTTCCCCTTTGTTTTTCAAGACAGGGTTTCTCTGTGGCTTTGGAGGCTGGCCTGGAACTAGCTCTTGTAGATGGCTGGTCTCACAGAGATCTGCCTGCCTCTGCCTCCTGAGTGCTGGGATTGAAGGCGTGTGCCACCAATGCCCAGCCCTTTGGACACAAACCATTCTTGCAGAGAGGATCCAAGTTCAATTCCCAACTATTGCATCAAGTGGTTCACAGCCAAGCCACACTTAACACCTGTTCCAAGGCCTCCAGGAGCACCTGAACTCCTATGTCTAGCCGCACACACAGACACATGCACATAATTTTAAAATGTTAAGGGCTGGGGTGATGGTGATGAAGGCTAGGCTCACAAGCAAAATAATTGTTTTTGTTTTTCAAGACTGGGTCTCTGGCCAGATCCGCCTGCCTCTGCCTCCAGAGTTCTGGGATTAAAGGCGTGCGCTACCACCACCCGGCATAATTTTTTGCCTTTTTTTTTTTTGTTTGTTTTGTTTTTCAATATTGGGTTTCTCTATATAACCCTGGTTGTTCTAGAATTCCCTCTGTAAGCCAGAGTAGCCTTGAACTCAAGAGATCCTCATGTATCTAACCTCCCAAATGATGGGATTAAAAGTGTGTGCCACCACGTCTAGCTAAACTTGTTTGTTTGTTTCAAGACAGGAATTCTCTGTGTAGTCCTCCTGCCCTGGAACTCTGCAGACCAAGCTAGCCTTAAACTCAGATCTGCCTCCTAAGTTCGGGGAGTAAAGGTATGCACCACCACGTCCTGGCTTTATGACTGCTTCTAATGGTCATTTTGGTCTCACTCTGTCCCTAGCAAATATATTCTCTTAGTCTGGGGGCTCTCTGTGAGTTCCAGGTCAGGGCTACACAAAGAAGCCCTGTCTCAAAAACACCTAAATAAATACTAAAACAGTTGTTGCATGTTTTTATTTGTGTATCTCATTTGCATATAGAGAGCACAGGACACTTGTGGGAGTGGCACTTTCCTGACATGTATAACCATCTTGCTGGCCTTGAATTTTTTTAATTAATTTAAATATAAAAGCCCAGAGCCCTGACTGGCATCACATGCTGTGATCCCAGCACTAGGAAAACAGAGGCCGGAGGATCACTCAGAAGTTCAGAGACCATCTGTCAGACACTATATTGGTATTGGTACATGTTGTCTGTACTCTGAGAGCAGGAAGCTTCTCACCCATCCCAGACTCAAGCATTTTATTTCAAGTCTTCTCCAGAGCTCCCTGTTCTGGGGACAGGTTGGCCCTTTTATACTGTAACAGGGCAAAAGAAAAACAAGGAACAGCTACTTGTATTAAAAAGTTGGTGATGAGGGGGTGGTGGTGGCACGCCTTTAACCCCAGCACTTGGGAGGCAGAGGCTGTCGGAGCTCAGTGAGTTCTGCACTGGCCTAGTCTACAGATTGAGTTCCAGGACAGCCAAGGCTGTTACAAACAAAAAAAAAAGTATGTACTTTGTGTGTGTGTGTAGGTGTGTAGGTATAATACAAACAAACATGGTGACCTGGGGCTAGAGAGGCTCAGTGTTAACTTCATGGGTTACTGTTACAGAGCCAAATTCCAGTTTCCAGCACCATGACTGCTCACAACTCTCTGTAACTCCAGTTCTAGGGAATCTGATGCCCTTTTCTGGCCCCCTTGGGCACAGGCACATAAGTGGTACACAGACATACATACAGGTGAAACCTCCATATACACAAAAAATAAAATCAAAATTTGAAACTGTGGGCCAGGCGGTGGTGGTGCATGCCTTTAGTTCCAGCACTTGGGAGGCAGAGGCAGGCAGATCTCTGTGAGTTCGAGGCCAGCCTGGTCTACAAGAGCTAGTTCTAGGATGGCCTCCAAAGCCACAGAGAAACCCTGTCTCCAAAAACAACAGCAACAGCAACAACAAAAAAATTGAAACAGTGTGACCATAAGAGCTGAAGGAAAAAGCCATTCCAACAGAGGTTATTGTGTATCTCATGGTATAAAAATACCTAAAGAAGGAATGAGAAGCCAGACACCAATCCATGGAGAAAACACTCACTGAATCAGGAAATGTGAACAAAATTATTTCATCCAGGCTACCCTGGTCATTTCTGCTGGGTGTTTCCAGTGCCTGTTTTGATGCTGTCACCTCTGCTTGCTTTCTGAGTGAGGCTGCTACAGCCGTCTTTGTCATAAACTCCTGACTTAATGTTCTGCTGTCTCTGCTGTTTATCTGCTACTTGCTTTTGTTCTAACTTTGCTTGCTGCAAACCTGACAGACTCATTCAAATCGAAGAGTAGATCATGGTAGACCATTCTCTGTATGGAATGGGCCTGCTCCACATAGCAAGTTCCAGGCCAGCTGCTGCTGCTAACCTGGAAGAAAGAGAGGAAAGGAAAGCTGGGCATAGGGTACTTGAGTGGACTCCAGCAGGCAGTATGGAAGTATGGCAGATGTGGCTCTGGCAGGCCTTGCTCTCACCCCATTCAGTCTTTCAAGGTAAAAGCTATTGGATTACATTCTTTTTATTATGGGGGGGGCAGTTAGACAGGGTTTCTCTGTGTAGCCCTGGCTGTTCTGGAACTCACTTTGTAGACCAGGCTGACCTTGAACTCATAGAGATCCTCCTGCCTCTGCCTCCTGAGTGCTGGGATTAAAGGTGTGTGCCACCACTGTCTGGCAAGTGATTTATTTTTGACACAGAGTCCCACTTAATGTCTGAAGTTAATCAGTGTTGATACCCTGTTGCAGAACCATGCAGGCATCTTCATCTATCCGCTCTTCTGGTTTCCATGCTGATCTTTCATTGGTTTGTTTTTGAGGCAGTTTCATTAAATTCCTGATGCTGGTCTAGAACTCTAAATCCTTGCTGTAGCCTCAGGGCATTTGGAATTACAAAAGGCATGTACCATTCACCCCCCATTCTACTCCACAAGTACTTTGCTCTGAGTGTGTGTGTGTAGGTGTGTGTAGGTCTGTGAATCAGGTAGGTGTGTGTGTGTGTGTGTGTGTGTGCGCGCGCACACACACACACACACACACACACACACAGGTGACCATGGAGGACAGAAGAGGGCACTGGATCCCCTGGTGCTGGAGTTACAGGCAGATGTGAGGTACCCAATATGGATGCTGGGAACCAAACCCTGGTCCTCTGCAGAATGGCAAGCTCTCTTAACCACTGAGCCATCTCATCTCTTTCCAGACCCAGGAAGGTTTTATGTGACTCCTTGGCTTCAACAACAGAGGTTTGTTTCTGCCTTTGTGGGGCAGCTGGTGACACACCAGGCTCCTGGTGGAGAGAGAGAGAGAGAGAACAGTGGCAAAATCTTTAGTCTACTCTGGAAGCTTCTGGCGGCAGACATCACTTAACCTCACATATCATTAGCCAAAGCCTAGTTTGAGCAGGGTGGGGTCAGGTTTTGCAGATCTAAGCTGTGTGCATGGTCATTGCTAACAAGGAACTGGCAGCAGTAATTCAGTCCATGACACTGCCTCCTTTGCAAAACCCTGTGAGATTTTAGGGTCCACAGGAAAATACTAAGCATACTAGTTTTTCCTCAGGCCAGTGTGGTAAGATATTCAAGGTGGGTTGTTTACTCATGCTGTAAAACTGAAAGAGCCAAGAAGGAAGCTGAGATTCCCCGGATATTAGTAATTACAGTGGGTGGCTACCGCCCCTAGGCTTGGGAGGATGAAAGGGTTCAGGAAGTAGGGCTGACAGGATGGAGGACTTGGAGGAGGACCCCAGCTACAGATGGTGGGTAGGAGGGCCCAACCAGCTTGGGCTTTTCCTCGTAGGGAAACTACCACAGCTGCTCTGGAATGTTGTCAGAAGCCAAGGGTGGGAAGTAAAGGCTGCTGGCAGCAGGGACAGGAAGGACTACCTTCTCCTGTATCAACTCTCCCTGCAGTACCCCCATTTACAGAACCTAGCAGGAAGTCAGTTTGCAAGGACTCCAGTCTGGGAATCTTGCTTTGCAGTGCTCACCCAGCGTCACTGGGTGAATTCTAGGAGGGTAGTGGGCTAGGACCTACCAGAGGCATATTTAGTAAGTTGTTTCCACTACTGGCTTTCATGACTTTCCTTCAGGTTTGACTTGTTTTGTGACTTATATTTTTAAAAACTGTGTCTCTCTCCCCCCCCCACCTGTGTGTGTGTGTGTGTGTGTGTGTGTGTGTGTGTGTGTGTGTCCTCACGAACACCATTCATGCACTTGTGGAGGTCAGCAGTCTTAGTGGAGAGTCAGCATTCTGGTTGGTTGGTCTATCTGGTTTGGTTTTGGTTATGATTTTTCTTTTTTTAAGATTTTATTTATTTATTATGTATACAACATTTTGCTTCCATGTATATCTGCACACCAGAAGAGGGCACCAGATCTCATAACAGATGGTTATGAGCCACCATGTTGTTGCTGGGAATTGAACTCAGGACCCCTGGAAGAGCAGTAGTACTGAATCATCTTTCCAGCCCTTTATATGAATGTTTTGCCTGCATGTTTATGTACTAGGGCTCTCCTGGAACTGGAATTACAGACCATTGTGAGCCATAATATGGGTGCTGGGAGCCAAACCTAGGCCCTCTGCAAGAGCAACAGTGCTCTTAACCATTGAGCCATATCTCTGCTGTACCTTAAAAAAAAAAAAAAAAGTTGTGCATGTGTGAGAATGTGTATGCTCACACACAGAGGTATGCCCATGAAGAAGCCCCAAGTGACTATTGGTGACTTCCTTAATCAATCTCCATCAGATTTTTTGAGACAGGGTCTCTTACTAAGTCTGGAGTTCACCAATGGCTGTGGTGGCTTACCCCCACCCCTCACCCCACCACCATGTTTGGCTTCTCTCTCTCTCTCTCTCTCTCTCTCTCTCTCTCTCTCTCTCTCTCTTCTTAAGATTTATTTATTATGTATACAGTGTTCTACCTGCATGTATGCTTGTACACCAGAAGAGGGTACCAGGTCTCATTATGGATGGTTGTGAGCCACCATATGGTTGCTGGGAATTGAACTCAGAACTAGCTCCATAGACCAGGCTGGACTCAAACTCCATGATCTGTTTGCCTCTGCCTCCCAAATGCTGGGACTAAAGGGGTGCACCACAACTGCCCAGCTTTTTTTTTCTTTTCTTTTCTTTCTTTCTTTTTTCTTTTTTCTTTTTCTTTTTTTTTTAGATAAGGCATTGCTATATAGCCCTGTTTGCCCTGGAACTTTCTATGTAGGCCCAAGCTTGCCCCAGATCTGCGGCCATCCTCCTGCTCCTAACTCCTGGGTAGTGGAATTACAGTTATGAACCATATACATGGCCAGCTATCTTTTTTAACTTTTGTTTTTGAGGTAAGGTCTTAGCCAGGCTGGCCTTGAACTTTCTACCCTGTGTACCTCTGCTCACATTAAAAGTGTTCTTCAAATGTGGGTGTCAGTGAGGTGACCTTGGAAATCTATGGGGCCTTTTGTAGTAGATCAGTACTTATCCCTAGCATAGGTGTGGACTTTGGGAGTCCATTCCACATAGAGGGATACTCCCTGAGCCTACACACAAGGGGATGGGCCTAGGCCCTATCCCAAAGAATAAGACAGACTTTGAAGACCCCCCCCCCCATGGAAGGCCTCACCCTCCCTTGGGAGCAGAAAGGGTATGGATAGGTAGGGTGTTAGTTGGGGGGGCAGGGGAAGCGGGGAGGGAAAGGGACCTGGGATTGACATGTAAAATAATCTTGTTTCTAACTTAAATAAAAAATGGAGAGGAAAAAAAGTGTTCTTCAAGCCGGGCAGTTGTGGTACACGTCTTTAGTCCCAGCACTCTGGAGGCAGAGGCAGTTGGGTCACGGAGTTCAAGGCCAGCCTGGTCTACAGAGAGAGTGAGTCTTCTCCACTAGGCCTGACTGAAAGAAAACTTTCTGTTGCTCTCTCCAGGCTCCTGCAGGCTTAACAGACAGGTGATCCTAATTCATACTCAGGGCTTGCTTTTGGCCAGGCTACCTCAATGACTCAGTGTCGTCACCACCACCAGGAAAGGGGAAGGGCTGTCATTCCATCCTCTTCCACTCCTGGACTGTGGACTTTAAGGGCTTTGACAGTCACCAGGGGTCTGGGTAGTTTAGCCCAGTTTTGTCTCCAGCCAAGCAAAACCACCAAAAGTGAACTTGGCAAAAGCCTCCAGGGCACCTGCCTCAGGAACTAACTCTCTTTCTCTTTCTCCCTTTCTCCCTCCCCCACTCCTCCCCCTCCAAATAAGGCTGGTCTCAAATTTGATATGCAGCTGAGAATGGCCTTGAACATCTGATTCTCCTGCTCCGGCCTCCCCAAGCTCTGAAATCATAAAGTTGTGCCACCATGCCCAGTTTTGTGTAGTGTCGGGGGCTTCATGCACACTTGTCAAATACTCCACCACTGAGGTTGTGTCTTCCTCTTCCTTTGCCCCTGGCATTGCCCTCCACTCTTCCTTTGGCAGGGTTTCACTTTGTAGCTCAGCTTTGTAATCAACCTGCCTTGGTCTCCCAAGCACTGAGGTTAGGGGCATGTACCTTCATGTCTGTTTTGGGATTAAAAGAGAAAAACCTTAACACTGTTATTCTTGTGAAGCACAGTTATTCTACAGCAGCTGTTTTTGCAAACAGTAGTTGTATATTCCAGGGACCTGCTGCTTCCCTTCCAGGAGTTAAAGTCAGCCCATGTGGGTGTAAACCTGAAAGTTACTGTTTCATTGGTGATCACTTGAGACCAAGATTGTAAGCACATTTCTTTTTTTTCTTTTTTCTTTTCCCCGAGACGGTTTCCCTGTGGCTTTGGAGGCTGTCCTAGAACTAGCTCTTGTAGACCAGGCTGGTCTCGAACTCACAGAGATCCACCTGCCTTTGCCTCCTGAGTGCTGGGATTAAAGGCATACATCATCACAGCCCAGCAATATATTTCATTTTTAATTATTTGTCTGAGTGTGGGTATGTACACATGAGTGCTGTTGCATACTAAGGCTAGAAGAGGAAGCTGGGAGCTGGGATTAGCAGGGTTATGAGTTGCAGGGAATTGAACTCAAATAGCCCAACCCCCGTAGTTCTGTTGTCTGTGGCATATATGTGGCCAACTCCACCTGGTCACTGCAGTTAGCATTCTGAGGTCTTCATTACAACTTAGACTTCACCTTCACAGCTTCATGTACAGTGCTTTCAGACATTCCATGGGGGGAAGTCAGATCCTGATCCATATAGCCTGGCCTCCAAGATCCTTAATTAACTAAATTTTAATTAATCCTTAATTAAAAATTTTTAGACAAGATCTCACTCTGTATCCCTGGAAGGCCTGGAAAACACACACACACACATACACACACACACACACACACACACACACACACACACACACACACACACACACACCCTATAGAAGGTTAGACTTAGCTCTGCTTCCCTAGTGCTGGGATAAAATTTGTATGCCAGCACATTCAGTATACTCACTTCCTGTTTTATATCATGCATTTCTGCAAAACAGAAACCATATGAATAACACCATGTTCTGCTGCCAGCCCAATGTGTAGCCTGTTCCCTTGGACCTGGGAGCAACCACCTGGCTGAACTTGGGAAACATTTCTCAGGGTGGCCTTGCTTGGGCAGGATGCCTTTGAGGCTGTCTTCGTTAAAGCTCTCTTTTCAAATGATTCTTCACTGTTACTTTCTAGAGCTGTCTGTGGGGGAGGTCCTGCCCTCAGGGCACCTTTAGCTATTGGCCCAATGCAAATTTGAAGCTTCTCTTTAATTGTGCTAATTTTTTAATAACTAAGGCACCCATCTTGCTTACTCTGTCTAAGCTTTAACAAACTCCTTTCCTTACCCAATTACATTTTCACGTTTTTCTGCTCTTCTGTATTTGAATTCTCACTATAAACTTCACTAAACACAGTGAGCAGTAACTATACCAAATAGTCTGAATGTTATGCTATCTTGAAATTTCCTTTGCCAAACAAATTAATCCATTATTGTGTGTGTATACTGTGTATGAACACACGGGCACGGGTAGATGACTGTATGTGCATGTGTGGAGGCCAGAGGAGAGTGTAGATGTCCTCTACCCCTCTCCACTTTATTCTTTTGAGGCAGTATCTCTCTGGCAGCCTGGAGCTCATGTTTTTTGGCTAGGCTGGCAGCCAGTGGGGCCCAAGGATCTTTTCCTCTTCACCCTACTAAGTGCTGGAGTTATAGGCATGTATGGGACTAAACCCGTCCCTGCATTCTCCATTACAATGATGGTGCCTGCAGGCACCGAATGTAAATTATTTCGCAGGCGCTGGGTAATCTTCCATTTCTTTGATCTCTGCCTATCCCGTGGCTCATATGGCCTGAGGAGCTGAAGCCATTCATAGGGTGACACGTCCCAGGCGGCTGCTGCCAGCCTTTATTAGGGGACGGGATTCTTGGCTCAGGGTCTCCGCTCTGGTAAGCTTATGCTCTCCTCTCTCAAGATGCATTAAAGCTTTCCTGCAGAAGGATCCGAGTGTCCTGTGTGATTCTTGCCGGCGAGAATATAGCGCGGGACATCTGGTGCCAAAACCCGGGAATTTGTTAACATCACCGGCACCGCGGAGACCCCTTGGCTACAAGGCGGATTCAGAACTGCAGGGTGGTAAATTCGGAGAGGTATGTCTTTTCTGGACTTTGGCTTGGGAATGTTGCTATTTTGGGAGGTTAATGTAGAGGCTTCTGTGCTTTTACTAGGAGCCATTTTGACCTTTCTCACTGTTGTAGCAATCTTAAAGAAGTCCAGAATTACATGTCAGAAACCGAATGTAGTGAGAGATGGGGCGCGCCCAACAATAAAATATAAGAAAAAAGGACCTCCCGGGATGTCTAATGACAAGGGAGTGAGTAATTTGTTAAGAGAAACAACAACGAATAAGGAAAAAGGACCTCCCGGGATGTCTAATGACAAGGGAGTGAATAATTTGTTAGATGATTCTGTAAATAAGTTTAAAGCCTTAAATCTTGATAGCTCTGATGATTCTGAAAGCTCAAGAGAAACAGCTCAGCTAGGTAAAAAAGAAACAAAAAAGGAGGGAGAGAAAATAGGGGATAACCGGTCACACCCTGGTAAATTTAAGAGACCTGTTAATCCAGCGGGTGTACTTCCATCAACACCCCCATTATTTGGTACCGACTCCTTCTTACCATTAGAGGAGCGGAGGAAATTACAGATGGCTTTCCCAGTCTTTGATAGGGGAAAAGGCCATGCATGTTATTCAACACTTCTTGGAGGCCTGGAATGCCTGGGGCTTTAAAGCCTCATAAACATTGACGCTCGGGGCCATACTGTGGCCAAGCGTCACACCTCAGAACCTGAAAGGCCAAAGGAAATGGTAAAATGGAAAGATATCTTAACTGGTCTTTGGAGAGGCCTGGATCCTATTTTCATAAGATCCAGGGAGCTATGTGTTTTTCCACAGGATGAAGAGAATCCCCTGTGGATCCCAGAAAGACTCACCCGAAGAGCCCCTTTGGACCTTCAAAAGTCGGAATTCCACCCTCTCCCCGGGAGTTGAGAGCCGCTATTATTATCCAGATTAACTCCTGTCCTTGACGGAGAGATTGTCATCGCTTAATGGGTGGGGATGGGATTGTTTGGTGCAGCCGTTTGCTGCGGATTGATGTTGCTTCTCTGGCTGGTCTGTAGGCTCAAGGCTCAAACTAAGAGAGACAAGATGGTTATCGCCCAAGCGCTTGTAGCTTTAAAATGCTTAAGCAATAGGCCGCTGGCCAGACAGCTCTTGCACACCCGGAGCCTAGGCTCATTGCACAGGGTAGAGTGTCTGGTTTGAGCAGCCCATGAGGGATGCTGAGCAAGGCATCGCACAGAGAGTTGCCCAGTATGCAGGCTTCTCTGGGAGGCATGTTGTCCTGCATAAGGGTTGCCTGCCTGAGTCTCCCTTTCCCAGAAAAATGGCAGAGGACAGGTCGAGAGCGCTTCGGGTCAAGCTAACAGCCTGATGGCGACTCTTGTACACAGTCTTAATATTTGATTGGGAAGGTACAACCTCTGCCTCTATCCCTCAACATATGGGTGACCTATTTGCTTGTAAAAATATAAAGCCTTATCATTAATTAATAAAAAAAGGGGGATCTGTAGGGAGCCGTCCCTGCATTCTCCATTACAATGATGGTGCCTGCAGGCACCGAATGTAAATTATTTCGCAGGCGCTGGGTAATTTCCATTTCTTTGATCTCTGCCTATCCCGTGGCTCATATGGCCTGAGGAGCTGAAGCCATTCATAGGGTGACACGTCCCAGGCGGCCGCTGCCAGCCTTTATTAGGGGACGGGATTCTTGGCTCGGGGTCTCCACTCTGGTAAGCTTATGCTCTCCTCTCTCAAGATGCATTAAAGCTTTCCTGCAGAAGGATCCGAGTGTCCTGTGTGATTCTTGCCGGCGAGAATATAGCGCGGGACAGGCGTGTACCACCATGCCCAGCTATAGGTACTTTTCTTTCTTTCCCTTTCTTTCTTTCTTTCTTTCTTTCTTTCTTTCTTTCTTTCTTTCTTTCTTTCTTTCTTTCTTTTTCTTTCTTTTTTTTGTTTATTTTGTTTTTTCAAACTCATGGTTTGAGAGGGTACAGGTTCATTGCAGGGAAAGCATGGTGTTTAGGATGGCAAAGCATGTTGTTGGAACTTTTTACATGGCATGTAGCTGAGCTGGAGAGTAGAGAGATTGGGGCTAAAGTGAAGTTGAGCTACATAATTTTTTTTTCAAGACAGGGTTTCTCTATGTAACAGCCCTAGTTGTCCTGTAACTAGTTCTGTAGACCATGCTGGCCTCCAACTCACAGATATCCACCTGCCTCTGCCTCCTGAGTGCTGGGATTAAAGTTGTGCGATGCCACCACCAACAGCTGGGCTATATAAATAATCTTCAAGCTTCCTTCCCTTCCACTTCCTCCAGCCAGGGCCTACCTCCTAATGCTCCCAGAACTGAGCCGTAAAAACAGTGACTACAGCTGGGGACCAAGTGTTCAAACATGAATCTGTGGGGACTATTTCACAGGCAAACCACAAAGAAACTGGCAGTTGTGCATTTTGCCTGGAGTGATAATTTGAATAGGAATGGCCCCAATAGGTCCATATGTTTAAATACTTGCTCCTCAACTGGTGGAACTGTTTGGGAAGGATTAGAAGGTGTTGTCCCATTGGAAGGGTTGGGGACAAGCTTTGACATTTCAAGAGATTCATGCCATTCTCATTGTACCTCCCTCTCTCTGCCTCTTGCTTGTGGATCAAGAAGTGACCTCTCAGCTGTTGCTCCAAGCATTTGTCACCATGCCTTTGCTCTGCTATTGCAGATGCTAACCCTCTGGAACTGTAAGGCCAATCAAATGCTTTCTCTCATAAGTTACTGTGGTCATGGTGTCTCATCACAGCAGTAGAAAAGTAACTAAGACACCTGATATCTTTACCCACACCCTGTGTCTCCTCCTTTTGCCCCACTCTTGTCTCTTGTCCATTTGAATGACTGCAAAACTTTGTAGGTGTCTAGCTGCTCCCAGTTGGTCCATCCCAGGTAGCTTTCTTCACTGGCCACCAGCTGTCATTAGCCCAATGTACATCTCTGACCTGACCACCCTAAAGCTGTACCTATCGGGCATAGACTGGGTTTTTCTTTTGTTTTTGAGAGGGTTTTTCTTTTGTTTTTGTGACAGGGTCTCTCTGTATAGCCTCGGATGTCCTGGAACTCACCATGTGATGAAGCTGGTCGTGAATGCCCAGAGATCCTCCTGCCTTTGCCTCCTGAGCTCTGAGATTAAAGATTGAAGTCAGATTCCTTACAGAGACATCATTCAAGACGTTTCCCACACGGGAAATGCTTTCATTAGCGTACATTTCTCACCTCCTCTCCTAGTTCAGGGAGTCCTGGATGGCTCCTGGGCACATTCCTGGGTCTGGTCTCCCTATCTCTGCAGCAGCTGGCCTCACCATTTTCTCTACCCTGGAGTTAATCAGTTTTCTTTTCCTATGAGAAAATGCCTGAGAAAATCAACTTACAAGGAGAAGAGGTTAGTTCTGGTTGATGGTTTCAGAGGCTTGGTCTGCGGTGTGTGGCTGTTGCTTTGGGCCTGCGCTGATATGGAACATGAGGGTGGGGACTTGTGGGAAAACAAAAATGTTCATCTCCTGGTAGCTGGGAAATGGTGATAGAAGGATCTGGGGACACAATGAGACAGAAAAAGTGGACCCACAAGAAGTTAA
Source organism: Cricetulus griseus (assembly GCF_003668045.3). Classification (NCBI taxonomy): domain Eukaryota; kingdom Metazoa; phylum Chordata; class Mammalia; order Rodentia; family Cricetidae; genus Cricetulus; species Cricetulus griseus. The sequence continues at coordinate 65,957,122 of NC_048600.1, forward strand.
CAACAGGGTGAGGGCTCTGTACCTGCTCCTGTCCCGCTTAGAAAGCTCAGCTCCAAAGCCGGGCGTTGGTGGCACATGCCTTTAATCCCAGCACTCGGGAGGCAGAGGCAGGCAGATCTCTGTGAGTTCGAGGCCAGCCTTGTCTCCAGAGCAAGTGCCAGGATAGGCTCCAAAGCTACATAGAGAAACCCTGTCCTGAAAAACCAAAAAAAAAAAAAAAAAAAAAAAAGCTCAGCTCAGTTCCAGGTATCACAGAAGCACCCTTTCCTAGAGGTCATGTGATCCATCTCTGCCCCCTCTAGAGGGGTATTAGACTTGGGGCCAGGTTAGAGCCAGACCTTGAGCCCCCTCCAGCCAGGAACCAGGCACCTTCTCATTAGAACTCAACATCCCTGTGTTGGGGATTGTTCTTCCCAGATGCACCAAGGCCACATTGTTACAGTTGCCTATTCTTTTTTCAGTTACCATTAGCACCCCAACTCCACTGCAACCCCCCCCATTTGAGGTAGGGTTTCATGTATACCAGGCTGTCCTTACATTCTCTATGTACCTGAGGATGGACTTGAACTTTGACACCCCCACCCCCAGCCTTCATTTTCCAAATGCTAGGATTATAGGCTGAAGCCACTACACCTAGTCTACTAGGTAGGAGCTCAGGGCTTTGATGAATGCTAGGCAAGCACTCTTCCAACTGCACTGCATACCCTCATCCTAATGATTTCTTAGTGTGTCTAATTTATAAGTTACATTTATCCCAGATATATATCATATATATATATATATATATATGATATATATATATATATATATATATATATATATATAAATATATGAGGAAATAAAAGGTCTATGTGGTGTTAGGTACTATTAAGTACTGTCTGTTTTCAGGAACCTGTTAGGGAAGCTGAACATGTTCATGGCTGAAACTCCAGCACTGAAACCTGGCTATACAGCAAGAACCCTTTATAAGACGAAAGTATGATGTGTTTGCCGTGTAAAGGTGGCCACTGCTAATCTGACTACCTAAATTTGATCCCAGAGACCCACATAGTGGAAGGAGAGAACCAACTCCTGCAAGTTGGTTCCTGATCTTCACGTTTATTGGTGGTATACACACAACGTAAATAAATGGAAATTTTAAAAAAAGGTGGGTGGTACCTGAGGAACACTCTGGTCTCCACACATACACGAACATGTTTACACAAAATCAATGGAGAAAATCCCAGCACTCAGGAGGCAGATGCAGGCGGATCTCTGTGAGTTTGAGGCCAGCCTGGTCTCCAGAGCGAGTGCCAGAACAGCCAAAGCTACACAGAGAAATCCTGTCTCAAACAAACAAACAAAACAAAATCAATGGAGAAAAAAAAAAAAAAAAGATCATACTAGGAGCAGGAGTTAGAACACAGTCCCCACAGAGAAGGCAAGGTAGGTAATAAACTTTTGAACTTTTGTTTCTTTATGGCATTAGGAATTTAATCCAGAGCCTTGTGCCTTCAAGGCAAGCTCTCCCCACAGATGAAAGCTCTAGGTCTCAGCAGGACATTTCTAAAGCCAGAGCTTTGCTTTGCAGCCTTGTGGTAGACATGCTGGGGCGGTATATTTCTCAGGTGATTATAGGTATGCTGCAGGAAACATGCACTTTCATAATTTTAAAGAATGGTCTTGTTTGCTTAATGTGTCTGGGACTGCTTATGGCCAAGTCAACAATAAGTAGACACAGCAAAGAACATGTCTGTGTTTGGTTGTGACGATTTGCCAGCTCCCAGCAAGTCTGTTGCGCATTACTGAGTGGACAGCACCCCCTGCAGGAAAACAGTTGTCAGCATGTGATTTCATTGCAAATTATAATTGTATTGCAAATAACAATTTCTCTAATAGCAAACACTGGATGTCCACATCCCCTGCATGTCAGGTTTTGCTTTTGCCCACATTTTGTGCTCCACCCTTGAGTCCCATCTCCCAACAGTTCTCTAGGACTCAGTATCTGTGTTCACAGATCCCAAGGCTCCCCAGTTCCGAGTTGTGTTTTCCACAGCTAGGCAGAGCAAGGCTAGTATTAGAACCCTGCCCTTTCATCATCCACAGATGTCTCAGCCAGTGAGAGTCCTGACTGCACTATGGGAAAGTAATGATAGGATAGGTCCCAGGATGTGATGACGGTACAATCAGATATGGGAAGGAGCTGCCTGAACCTGACCTAGAGTGGCTGTGTGAGGGAGGACCTGGAGAACATGGTGCCCAGGCAGCTGGCACGTCAGGTTAACTATATACCTACTTTAACTGCTGTAGTCATCTTGCCTGTGACTGGTCTCGAACTCACAACCCAGGTTTGATTGTGGCTCATAACCATCAGTAGGTCCAGTTCCAGGGGATCTCATGCCTTTTTCTGTTCTCTTGGGGGCACCAGTCATGAAGATGGTTTGTATAGTATGCAGGAAAACATTCATACACATAAAATAAATCTAAGGTTTTTTTAAATTTTCTCAATCAGTAAAGATGTAGGCTTATTCTTAATTTTTGAAATAAAACATTTTAAATAACTGATAACTGCTTACAAACAAATACTAATATATATAACATGAAAATGAGATTTTTAATTTTTAATTTTTTTAAGAGTTTATTTACTTATTATGTTTACAACATTCTGCTTCCGTGTATATCTGCACACCAGAAGAGGGCACCAGATTTCATAATGGATGGTTGGGAGCCACCATGTGGTTGCTGGGAATTGAACTCAGGAAGAGCAGTCGGCGCTCTTAACCTCTCTCCAGCCCCGAAAATGAGATTTTTAAATACAAAAGAAATTTCATGATAATCCAGCTAAATTGAGACATGTGAAGTTTACCAGGTTTTGTTTTTTTTTTGAAACAGATTTCTCTGTAGCTTTGGAGGCTGCCCTGGAACTCGCTCAGTAGACCAGGCTGGCCTCAAACTCACAGAGATCCATTACCAGGATGTTTTATCAAGCTACTCACAATGCATATACTCCTGAGCATACCCCACTGTGATTCTCAGGTTTTCTGCATTTAGCTTACAAGATGTTTCTTTCCAAGAAACTGAACTTTTCTCTCAAATGCACTGGATCGAATAGGAGAATTGGGTTCATAAAAGGGATTCATGGCAAACTTGATGTATAAGTCATAGACATCAGTGAAGAAGTTCTTGATTCCATCTTCTTGCCTCATGTCATGAAGCATGATGAATCTCATGTGTCCAGCAGTGACAAAAGCTGACACAAACCACTCATTGAATTTGTCCACAGTTTTCAAGTACATGTTGTTGGAGAGCCACATGTTTTCGTCAACCAGGTCCAGAGCGGCGTGAGCTATGAACTGGTTCAGGTGGCGATGTTCATCTTTGGGTTCTGCTTTCCCAGCTGGCAAAAACTCCATTTCAAAAACTGGATTGTCATGGTGGCCAACAATTACAAAGTAGAAGCTTCCAGACATTGTCTTCTGTATATGTACAGCTCCTGTGGTGAAACGCTGGCAAAAGAAACACCCAATCAATACATGAAAATTTTTATTTTACTTTATTTTGTTTTGAGACAAGATTTCACTCCATAGCTCAGATCAGCCTTGAAATCTCAACCCTTCCACCTTAGCCTCCTAAGTGCATTAGCCACCACACCTAGCTATATTTACTAAAATTTCACCCTCCCCCACCAAATTAATATGATACATTAACATACACTAAATTTGCATGTGTATTTCCTTTACCTTTGGGTTTTTGTACTTTTTATGAAGCAAAGGGAAAGCTATTTATCATCTAGATCATTTTAATAGGTTCAGAAAATAAATTTAACAAAAACCTACCATCTTTCCATTGATTAAAACCAGCAAAATAGCCAGGCAGTGGTAATGCAGGCATTTAGTTCCAGCACTCTGGAGGCAGAGGCAGGTTGATCTGAACAGAGAGAGTTCCAGCATAGTCAGGGCTACACAGAGAAACCCTGTCTTCAAAAACCAAAACAAACAAAAACCCCATAAAAATACAAAGAGAAGGGAATTTCTTTAACCTGTAAAAGTATATCACCACCACTAAATCCAAAAGCAATTTTACAATTAATGCTTACACACTGCAGGGCAGTGGTAGCTCACACCTGAAATCCCAACACTGGGGAGACTGAGGCAGGACGACTGTCAGGATTTGAGGCCACCTGGACTACACAAGGAGTTTCAGCCAGCCTGGGCTATAGTCTGGGGTGCTGTCTCTAAAAACAAAACCCCAAACAGTTTAAAAAACAAACTCAGAAACAAAAAACTACAAGCTAAAAGTTTTCTTCTTAAAATCAGAAACAAGGCAAGATCAGGCCTTTGTCTTTTGGCTAAGATCAAGTTTGGGGAGAGTGCCTCCCTCTGCCACTTCTGTTCAGCACCGTACTGGAGATTGTCAGCCAGGGAAATAAAGCTAATGGAAAGAAATAAAAAGCAACTCGTTCTATAAAGTCAAAACTATCTGAAGTTGACATCATACACATAAAATGTCCTAGAACCACTTATAGGAAGGTTCAGTAAGGTTATATAGAAAACGAGATCAAGACAGAGAAACAACTACTGGATTTCTGTAGACTAGCAACTAATCCAAGAGTAATGAAGGAACAGGACAAGGGACAATCACTTATGAAATACTCCCAGGCTGGAGAGATGGCTCAGTGGTTAAGAACACTGGCTGCTCTTGCAGAGGACCTAGGTTAGCACTGAAAAGCATTGAAAAATTAAAGAATCTCACCCATTCTTGAAAAGCTATAGGGCAGCCGGGTGTTGGTGACTCACGCCTTAAAACACAGTACTAGGGAGGCAGAGGCAGGCAGATCTCTGAGAGTTCAAGACCAGCCTGGTCTACAGAGCGAGTTCCAGGACAGGCTCCAAAAGCTAGAGAAACCCTGTCTCGAAAAAAAACAACTCACCCCCCCAAATTTGCTACAGGGCAAATAATGGCTGGTTCAGAGGAGTCATTTTCATCAGTGGTGTAGCCACAGTAAGTTGTCTGTATTCCTGTAAATAACCTCCTACCCATGCTCATACAAATAACCTTAATTAAACTATGTGGGCCTCCCTGTCTGTCTGTCTGTCTGTCTGTCTGTCTGTCTTTCTCTTTGTCACACATGCACGCGCGCGCGCACGCGCACACGCGCGCGCGCGCGCACACACACACACACACACACACACACACACACACACACACACACACACACACACAATCGGCCAGTGTGTAAAGGTACTTGCCATGTATGCATGATGACTCAAGTTCAATTCCAGAACCCACAGAAAGATATAAGAGAAGCCAGATATGGCTTGGTGGTACATGTTTTTAATCCTTGAACTCAGGAGGCAGAGGCAAGAGAGTCTCTTGAGTTAAGGCTAGCTTGGTCCACAAAGCTACACAGAGAGGCTTTGTCTCAAAAAAAAAAAAAAAAAAAAAAAAAAGCTGACAGACAGAACTGACTCCGACCTCCACACATGTACAGGCACTCATACTAATGTATCAAATACAAACACAATAATAGTAATTTAAAAAATGTGAAGACATAAGGGGAAATGAGAAGGGGTTCAATGGGAGTGGGATGAGAGAGGGTAATGAGGTGTGAAAAGTATCGCATGTGTGAAATTGCCAAAAGATAATTTTAAAAAACAAACTATTTAATTGAATGTCATCCATGGATGAAAAGTTTCTACATCCCATAGGCCTCTCCACTGATGCAGCAATCCAAATCAGACCGAATCAAACCGAATTAAAAAGGCCCACGTTTAATGGATACAATGCTCCGGATGGCTTTCCAGCCCCCAGAGACTGAAAAGAGAGACTGGAAAACCACCTGCTGTGTTTATTTTCGGGGGTGGGGTAGTTTAAATACCCCGTGGGGGTGGTCTTGAGCATCTCTGAGGGAGGGATCACCATTTGGCGGGCTTTCTGAGGTGCAGCAGGGTTTGTAGAGAGATAGGGGAGGGGCCTCCGGTGGAACTTCCACCGTAACATCCCAGACTCTTTGGGTACAGGGATGCCAGGGGCTGGGGTGAAGCTCCCACCATAACAATGCTAATGGATTAATGAGGGCAATACTTACACTGACCTGCAGACTCAATGTCGTTTCTTTCAAATACCCATCTAACTTACTTCTGAACTTGCAGAAGTCATGACAGAGTGGTGCTGGCCTAAGTTAAGACATATCAAAATAACCAACGGGATAAAAACCCACCAAATAAACCCGTTCATTCTGCTATTTGGTTTTATTATTTTGTTTTGTTTTGTTTTTTGAGGCAAGGTGTTACACAGTCCAGACTGGCCTCCAACTATCTATCAGAAGATGGCTCTGAATTTCTTGCTCTCTTGCCTCCCCCTTTCCAGTGCTGGGATTACCACTATGCCCGTCTTAATTTTCTTCTTTTTTTTAACTTTTTATTTCCGGAGCTAGGCAAGAGCTCTACCATCGAGCCACACCCCATCCTAAGTAGGACAAAGTACACACCCACTCAAGTGATAAAACTGTGCCTTCCGGCCTCCCCCTGGACAACCTCCATTCTTCCACTCTCTAGGTCTCAACTCTCTGTTTTGCGACAGGGTGTTGCTGTCCCACAGGCTGGCTTAGAACTTGAGGCGGTCCTCTCGGGCTTGTAAGCGGTGGGGTCACAGGCGCGCGCCACCTCGCCCAGTGTGGGATTGTGACAACTATAAATACCTCACATAAGTCGGCTTCCCTCTAGTTCAGGAGCGGTAGTGGTGCCGGTGAAGGCGTAGAAGGCGCCCAACGACCATGACCCAAACTTAACGTCCACCTCACAGGATAGCTCCGCCCAACGAAGAGCTGGGGCGGCCGACTGGGCATGCGTACTCGTTAGCGACCGGACGGCCCGCCCTGGCTGCCATCTTGTCTCAGAGAGTGACGGGAGGCCGCGCATGCTCGCTGAAGCGCCAAGTAGCGCGGTCCCGCCCCCCGCCCCGCCGGGCTCTGGCCGCCATCTTGAGTCAGGGCGTCTCGGACGACGGGGCCAAGCGCGCCGGGATTTGGCCGCCATCTTGGGTCAGGGCATGGTAGGGCGTCGTGTCCCGCGGGCCTTGCCCCGCTGTACAGCACTTCTTTGCTTTCACCTCATGCATACTTGCTTTTGTCACTGATGTTCACTCTGAGGTGTAGAGAACCGGCACCTGGCGTGACTGGTGGAAGACAGATGCCAAGTGAGGCGCAGCTTGAGACTACATCGGTGCCAGAAAGCAAAATGGAGGTTGCAGCGCCAGGCGCCTGGGTCCAGCCTGTGGGCCTCACTCGTGGGCGGAGGATGGTTTAGGGAGCCCTTCGGCTGGGGGCTGTGTTTGGTGTTTATTTTCATCTCGCACTCTGTTTTTTAAGTGTATACCTGGTTTCTTCACAGGTTTTTCCTGAGGTACTTATTGCAAATGAGACTATTCTGGTGATGGCGTTCTGTATCTCTTCATGCCCTAAACAGACACTCTGAAGTTGCTTTTGCTAAAAAGCATTGACTTCTCGCTTGGGGCCACAGGGTGACTAAAGATGAAGTTTGGCATTTCTGCTTTCTTTTTGCGTCTGCTGGAAACAGTAATCTTGGTGACCCACAAAGGAACAAATGAACAAAGCAAAGTAGCTCTGCAGGGAGCTTTCGGTTTGTAAAAATTGTGTTTAAGGACCCAAACCCTCCTGTCCTCAGGAGGTTCACTTCGTTTTTATGTTAACAGGTGGGAACTATGTCTTTTCCTCATTGGCTGGGGTCCGACCTTTGTGATTGGCTAGTTTTGAAAGATTAACCTAAGGAAAGAAAGGGTCTGTGCTCTTGGTAGCCGGGAATTCTGGAGGGGGAAAGGATGTGTGTAGGTAGTGTAAAAAGTTTTTACCAGGTGGGGGAGATTTATGGAATATTGGCCCTCCGCAGATAGCCTACTTTTGTTAGAAGAACAGCATCAACAACACCTCTCACATGTCTCCTTTCTCACTTTGGGTGAGATACCTGCCCACTTATACCGATTTCATACCCCTTAAACTTGAAGGCAAAAAAAGTCACTGTCAAACCTGAGGTCGCCGTGATAGGGATGGAAGTCAGGGGAAAAGTGAATGTAAGTGCCCTCGACAAGGCTTCTTCAATTATCATTTGTTTCTTGTTTTGTTTTGTTTTTTTGTTTTTTTTTTTGGAGACAGTTTCTCTGTGTAGCCCTGGCTGTCCCATAACTGCCTATGTAGACCAGGCTGGCCTCTAACTCAGAGATCTGCCTGCCTCTGTCACCGATCTGTCCCCGGAGTGCTGGGATTTAAGGCCCGTGCCACCACCTGGCTTCGGGTGTTACTTGAGCCATCTAAGTGCGAACATGTCAGCTGTGAGCAAGCTGATCACAAATTTACATCAGTGAACCTTGCTGCTGTTATTACCTTCATTTTAGAAAACTATTATCTCCATGTGTGCATACTTAGGTGTCTATAACTGTCAGAGCACTTTTGGGTGTATGTACTTGTGTGGAGGTCAGAAGTTGAAGTCACTGTTCACCTTGGTTTTTAAGACAGTCTCCCTGTGTAGCCCTGACTGGCTTTAAACATACCAAAATTAGCTTGAGAATCTTACAGAAAGTTTTACAATAAGTATGCTTGAGAGTCTCAGAAATAAGTGGATTGTGTGCATTAAAAACACATTATTGAGCTGGGCAGTGGTGGCACATGCCTTTGCTCCTGGCGCTTGGGAGGTAGAGGCAGGCAGATCTGTGTGATCTTGGTGTAGACCAAGGCTAGCTTGGTCTACAGAGTGAGTTCCAGTACATCCAGGGCTACACAGAGAAACCCTGTCTTGAAAAACTACAACAACAAAAACATTGTTGAGAAAAATAAAAAGTGAATTAAAAACAAGCTTATTAAAGTCAATTTTTGAAATAAAAAAATAGCCATACATATATAAAATCAAGATGAAACTCCACCCTAGGTAAAGACAAAAATTAGGGAAAACAGTGCTAGTCATGTTTTACACCTTTAATTTAATTCCAACACTTAGGAGGTAGAGACTATTGTATCTCTGAGTTCAAAGCCAGTTTGGTCTACATACTGAGTTCCAGGCTGGCTAGGGCTACATAGTAAGACCCTGGATTGTTTTTTTGTTTTTGTTTTTGTTTTTGTTTTTGAAGACAGGGTTTCTCTGTAGCTTTGGAGGCTGTCCTGGAACTAGCTCTTGTAAACCAGGCTGGTCTCGAACTCACAGAGATCCGCCTGCCTCTGCCTCCCAAGTGCTGGGATTAAAGGCGTGCGCCACCACCGCCCGGCTGTAAGACCCTGTTTTAAAACAACAAAAGAATGAATGAAAACAGACATGTAATAGAAATTCTGAGGGTAAAAGAAGAGGGTGGGATTGAGAAGCAAATGCATGCTGAGTATGGTGGCACAGTCTTGGAACCCCAGCAGGTGGGTGGCAGAAGCAGGGTGGCCCATGACGTCTATCTGGACTACATAGGCAAGCTTGTAAGCCAGCCTTTGCTACATAGAGAGACCTTGTTACTGATGATTGGAATTGGGTATCCCCAGGTTCTTGGCCTCTTGTCCAAATAATTGAAAAAAATACCTTGTACAGTTTGCACAAGTAGTAGGATAGCTTCATTCAAAGCAAAGCAGTAAACAGCTTAGAAAGGAATACACTGCCAAAATGGAAAGTGGCCAGAGGAGGTACTTAAGGACCAGGGTAGTGTTCGGGCTTCTTTTAATGGAGTTCTAGAGTGGTTAGTAGTTAGTAACTGGCATAGTTTGGGTGGCTCTGTTTTGATGATTAGGACATATAGTCCTGTCCATCCTGGAAGTTATCATGTGCATGCTCAGTTATGCATAGACCCAAGATGGTAAATTGGGATTCTCCCTACAAGTTTATCTAAGGAGTTTGCCTTTACTGTACATGTTCCCAAAACCAGTTCAGGCCAGATCAACCATTAGATTATAACTTCTGCCCCATATTTGTGTGTAGATATATGTTTTGCCATGTATTTGTGTGTGGAGGTCAGAGACATCCTTCTGGAGTCACTTGTGCCAGGAACCAAACTCAGGTCTTTAGTGTGACACTAAAGTTTATTCCTGAGCTCGCTCTCTCTCCAGCCCTTGTCTGTTCTTTATACATGTTGCTTCCAATATATTAGGGATATATTTGAAAAGAAACTAAGTTTGATTGATGTTAGGGTAGGATAAACTTATTTAGAGAAAGATGTGCATGTTGCTCAATGCAGCTGGGGTCGGGGTTGCTGGGTCCATCTTTGAGATACATTTGGGTAAAGGCAATAGGCTGCCAAAGTGCATCATTAGAAGGGGTGTGCACAACCCAATCCAAGTAGAGTACCATGTTACTAAACTATTCCTATGCTTGCCTGCCTCAGTTTTTAACCTCATCTCAAAACAAAACAAAATCCTCCAAAACAGAAAAACTATTTGAAAAGAAGATTGTTAGGAACTCTCCAGAATTGGAAAGCAAGGATCTTCTGATTAAAGTTGTTATCTGAAGAACAAGCAAGATAAACAATGAGCCTGGAGAAATAAAACTGCAGAACATTAAGGATAAAAACAGAACAAAATCTTAAATGCTAAGAGACTGTCTTCAAATGAACAATAGTTGGACCTACATATAGTAGTCATCTTTTCAGGAACGAAACAGTCCAGAAGACTGGACTGGTGTCAACAATCACTAAGAAGTTCTCTTTAATCTAGAATTTCTAACCTAGCTACTCTTGCAGAGTATCAAGAATTCAATTTAAGGCTGAGGATATGGCTTATTTGGTAACGTTTGCCTAGCTTGAATGAAGGCTCCCTGGCTCCCTCCCCAGTACCACATAAACCCAGGCATGATGGCATACTCTTTTTTTTTGCAGGGGGGGGGGTGTGTGGGGAGTTCGAGGCAGGGTTTCTCTGAGGTTTTGGAGGCTGGCCTGGAACTAGTTCTTGTAGACTAGGCTGGTCTCGAACTCCCTCGAACACCTGCCTCTGCCTCCTGAAGGCTGGGACTAAAGATGTGTGCCACCACTGCCTAGCAGTGGCATACTCTTGTAATTCTATACTTAGGAGGTAGAGGCAGGAGGATCAGAAGTTAAAGGTTTTATCCTTGACTGCATTGTGAGTCAGAGGCAAGTCCAGGTTTTATGAGAGCCTATCCCCCAAAACAAAACCTTGTGGAGGCTGAGACCACCAATCTGGACTATAAATAACCAGCCACTGTTTATAAGCTCTTTTAATTAACTTTATTGGATAGCCAGATTCATAAGTTAGCACAGATCAAACGATTGTTTGCATGGGTTACAAATGACTTTTTTAAAAAACAGGAATAAAACAGTGAAAATTACAATCTGTAAAAAGGAAGACAAATCTTGTTTCTTAACATTTCAGAGAAGCGAGACTGAACACAACACACTGAAGATCAATACTTATTTTTGATTCAAGAACAAGGACTTAATGTTACAATATTATACACTACTTTACAAAATTAAATTTTCTATGTAAGGATTGTGTTTCTAATAATTAAAACTGTGAAATCACATTTGGTGGTCCCCTAGATAACAGCTGTTATGCATCTCTGATTATGTTTAAATTTTTTATTCTAATTATTGCAAAACAGTCTATTAGACTCAATACATTACATTAAATTAAAATATATGCAAGCTAAAATAAATTGTACTGCTTGAGTGAATATTAGTATGTCAGACTTAGAGAAACATTATTTTAAAAATTCTAGAAATTAGAAAAATAGAGTACTTTTTATGGTAGAACTGCCATGCTCAGACTTATATATCAAGATTGCCCTTGTCTGTTACTTTAGTAGTTGTAGATCTGTAGAAAATTCAAGGATCTTTCATAATTTACAACTACAATAAAAAAAATATGGCATAGTGTAAATATTAGTTGCTTTACATCAGAAAGTAATATAGGATGATAGGATGGGTAGTGTCTTACTGCCAAAACAAAACAAAAAACTAAAAAACACATTCAATATTGCAAAAAAATAATTATATCAATATTCCAGAAAGGTTCATTCTCTTATCCGAAGAATGAAAATCATGAACCCTAAATAGTTATGTTTTTAAGATTGTTATAAAATTACTCTGGATTGCACATTACAGAATATCTAAAATAAAATTTAAAAGTAAATTTGTGAAACATACTAACCAAGCAGGTGCTAGCTAATAAGGGTCAGACTCACTCACTCAGGGAAGGTCTGAGGCACAAGGAAGGTTTCCCTAGGAGTGCAACATTTCTCTCTGAAGATTCCTTACTATGAAGAAAGAGCCTACAAATGCCAACATTTCAAATCACATCAAGAAGAAAACTTTAATTCATTTAAAGGAACATCAGTACATAATGCTTATTTCTTAAAGAGAGGGCAAATTATATAAATTAAATTGGTTATAGTTGAAAAGTGCTTCTCAATAAATGAAGCAGCTTTCAAGAGAAATTGGGTTCAGGGTACTATGTGTAAATTTGAAACAAACTAATTTTTCAATTGTCTTTTTTGAGACAAAGTCTGGCTGATCTGGCACTTGCTATGTAGCCAAGGCTAGCAATTCTCCAGCATTGGCCTCTTAAATATCAGGTTAGGGGCATGTACCATCATGTCTGTCATGGGATTAAAAGAGAAAAACCTTAACACTGTTATTCTTGTGAAGCACAGTTTATTCTGCAGCAGCTGTTTTACAAACAGTAGTTGTATACTCCAGGGACCTGCTGCTTCCCTTCCCAGGAGTTAAAGTCAGCCCATGTGGGTGTAAACCTGAAAGTTACTATTTCATTGGTGATCACTTGAGACCGAGATTGTAAACACATTTCTAACCTATGAAAACAAAAAAACAAAAAAAATCTCTTCATTATTACACACAAACGTCAATGAAGAAGTTCATACAAGACAAGATGAACCTGTGAAAACTGATCCAAACTCTTAAAAACACATCACAGCACTTTAAATACATATGGATAATTTACCTATTTGTAAACAAAAGCCTTCTGATAGTTTGACTGTAATAGTCCTCTAACTGAATCAAAACAAGCAGTCTGTAGAGCATGTTCAGAAATCAAGTTTCTCTTACAACTTTAACAGGATGGATTTGTACAATTTTAAAATTGACCACCTCGAACAGCAGCATTCATACTTTAGCAGGTTTTAACATCCCAGAATATGTGAGTGCTTCCAATTTAATTATTAAACTACTTAGAGAAATGGTGATGTACTCTGAGATAGCATTTACAGAACCTTTATCTTTTTCACTCCCATTTTACCAAAATGTCACTTTTAACTGTTTATCGGTCACAGCAGAAATGTACCAACAAAAACCCACTCAGAGACTCAAGATAACCCTAATTTCCCAGCTCCTATTATCATTGCCAGTCCTGATATATTTTCTAAGACAGCTCTAAGTCTATTCATGGCAGAATAAAACAGCAGAAAACCACTTAATTACAGTTTTCACCTCAAATTAAAGTGACTTTGTTCAAGTAGAGAGAATACTGACAGACTTTAAAGCTTGACAATTATATTCTTCCCAAGCAAGGCCAGAGCTAGTTTACTCCAGTTTTTGTTAACATGATCCTTTTCCTTCCTTAGGAAAGAAGGGTTGGGGTGGGGCCAAAAAAAATTATATATATATATATATAAAGGGAATGGATTGTAGCTTTTCTATAGTCCATTGACTTTAATTTTCCAATTTTAAAAAAGATCATTATTGATACATTTGAAACTTCTCTGCAACACTTAGTTTTGTGAGGTTTTTAAATGTAGCAGCCAAAAACTCAGGGAAAAAAATGAGAACTAGAAATGCAGAACACAGAAGTCTTTATTTTATAAAATGTACTCTGCCTCTGTGATATTGTCTAATCTCAATCTGTAACAACTCAAATATAGTTGGCAGCAAAGGGGGAAAAAAAGGCTCCCGATTGTAAAGACCTCTACTTTGATTTGAAAATACAGTATTTTGGAGTTCACACCTGACTCTGCTGTGGTCCTTTATTTGCTATAGTTGTTGAAATCACAGTGAAACATCTTAATTATCACATTTGCTCACAATCTGAAGGAGGAAAGGAAGGACTGCATTCTCAGGAACTCTGCCTGTGATTCCTCAGCAGCCCAGCTCTGTTCACTTGTTCACTTGCTGCTGTATGTGCAGGAGGAATTCATAATACGACAGTGCGGATTCCGTTCTGTCTTCTACCAAGTTCTGAAGGAAGGCTGCTTTCATCGGACTCTCCTCCCTTAGAGACAAAAGGCAACAATGTTCATGTACTTTAAATACAGAAGAATAAACTATGATTTACTGTGGTAATTAAAATAAATTTGACCATATAAATAGCTCCGCCTAGGGGCTGGAAAGAAGGCTCAGTGGTTTAGAGCACTTATTGCTCTTACAGAGGAACTACGTTCATTTGGCTTCTATATGGTGGATCTAAGTCCAGTTCTAGAGGATCTAATGCCCTCCATCTGACTTCCAAGGGCATCAGGTATGCACATGTTACACATACATATACTTGCAGGCAAAACACTTATGTTGTGGAATACTATTTTAACTAGGCAAAGATATGTTACATTTGTTTATGCTGCATAAGGATGTGTGTTTAATACGTAAAGATATGTTGCATCTGTTTCATCTTGCAGGCCTATGGCACCTGGTTGATCTAATAAAAAGCTGAACAGTCAATAGCTAGGCAGGATGGATGGATGGACGGAGGCATGCCTGGGGCAAGAAGTCAGGCAGGCAATGAGATATAGAGAAAGTAGGAAAAGGTAAAAAGCCCTGAGGCATGAGGTAGATAAAGAGAAAAAGGTTAAGTTAAAAGAGCTAGCCAGAAATGAGCATAAGCTAGGCTGAGCATTCAAAACTAGTAGTAAGTCTCCGTGTCATGATTTGGGAGCTGGATGAGTGGCAGACAAAAGAAAAGGTCTGATACACACCTATACACATAAAAAAATGAATTTAAAAACAAAACAAAAGCCATGTCTAGAGTTTTTTTCTGAGAACACTTGCCTGATATTTAGGAAAATTTTAATTCAGAGATAGGGGAAACTACTGATATTTTTGCAGCAAGCTTATTCAAAGATTAGTAATTCTTTTACTTTTTCTTGTTTTTTTCAAGACAGTTTCTCTGGGTAGCTCTAACTGTTCTGGAACTTGCGTTTTAGACTAGGCTGTGCTCAAATTGAGACAGATATCTGCCTGTCTCTGCCTCCTGAGTGCTGAGATTAAAGGTGTGTGCTACCACCACCCAGCTATATTCTTTTATATTTTTGAGACAGGGTCTCAAAACCAAAAGAAAAAAAGTTGGGTAGTGGTGGTGCATGAATTTAATACCAGCACTTAGGAAGCAGAGGCAGGGGGATCTCTGTGAGTCTGAGGCCAGCCTGGTCTACAAAGCGAGTGCCAGAACAGTCAGGGCTATATAGAGAAACCCTGTCTCAGAGAGAGAGAGAGAGAGAGAGAGAGAGAGAGAGAGAGAGAGAGAGAGAGAGAGAGAGAGTTTCTCATGTAGTCCAGGCTGGCTTTGGACTCATTCTAGCTGAAGATGAACTTACAGTGATGCTCCTGCTTCCACCTTTGGAGTGCAGGGATCACAAGCATGAGTCACCATGCACTGTTTTATATTGTGCTGGGGACTGAACCCAAAATATGCTACATAAGTTTCTACCAACTAATCTGCATCCCCTGACCCTATTATGTTCTTTTAAAAGGCTTAATTACAAATTAGGTATACATACTAAACATGTCCTTGTAAGGCCAGACACTGACACATTAAAAATCTGACTTACCTGATTACATAGAGTACTGGGAAAAATGGCCTCTGTTCTCTAAGCCATGAGATGAAAGCTACTGTTCTGGCAGATTCTGGTGTATCAAGTTCTGGAAGGTCTGTCTGTTAAACAAAACTCCAATTAGTGCTATTATGTACTGAGTAGGCTGAAGCACTCTTCAGATTTTAACAATCAGCTAATGATTTTGTCGAACCATTGAGTGAATATTTTAGGCTCTGAAGTAATTTTGTCTCTGTTGCAAATACTCACTTTGCCATTGCTACCCTGAAGTAAGTGAATGGATATGTTGTGTTGCAATAAAATCTTAATTACAAAACAGGTGGCAGGGTCTTGGGCGTAGTTTGTACTGTTTTGATCTAGGAAAACCTCCCAGCTCTTCACTTCATAATGAAATTTAAAATCAACCAACTCATCAAGGTGGTTATTACTAATAGAACAGTTTTCTTATTTCATTACTTAAAATGCCTATTCATCCAGTCCAGTAGTGTTGCTCAAGAATTGAAAGCTAATATACTAACTATAATCTTGACATCTAAGTCTTTCTAAATATATGAATTCTGAGGACCGAGAGATGGCTCAGTGGGTAAAGGCACTTGCTACCAAGCCTGATGACGTGAGTTTGATCTCTGGGACCTACTTGGTAAACAGAAAGAACCAATTCCCCAAAATTGTCCTCTGACTCCACACTTTTTTGTTGTTGATTTATCTACTCTGTTTGCATGTATCCCTGCAGGCCAGAGGAGAGCACCAGATCTCATTATAGATGGTTGTGAGTCATCATGTGGTTGCTGGAAATTGAACTCAGAACCTCTGGAAGACCTGCTAGTGTTTTTAACCACTGGGCCATCTCTCTAGTCCCCTGGAGAGTGACTCCACACTTGAGCCTTGACATTCATACCCCCAACTCCAATGAAGAAACAGATAAACTAAAAATTAAAAAATAAATGCATGAGGGGCTGGAGAAATGGCTCAGTGGTTAATAGCACTGGCTGGCCTGGCCTCTGCTTCCCGAATGCTGGAAGGTGTGCACCACCACACCCAGCCACAAGACCTATCTCAAAAACAAAACCAAAGAAATGAAATGCGTGTACACACACACACACACACACACACACACACACACACACACCATGCTATTCCATTCTCAGAAGGAGAGGTAGGATGAACTTGTATGTCAGGTTAGCTTGGGCTACACAGCAGCAGGTCCTGTCAAAAAACTGAGGGAAGCAGTTAGAGATAACTCAGCTCAAGAGCATGTACTGCTCTTGCAGAGGACCTGGGTTCAATTTCCATCACACACATGGTGCTTACAACCAACTATAAGTCCAGTTCCAGGGGATCCAACACCCTGTTCTAACTTCTACAGGCACCAGGCTTGAATGTGGTAGCATATTTACATGCAAGCAAAACATTCTCACATAAAATAAAAACATCTCTGAGGCTAACCAAAATACCATTATAAGACAAGATGGGATAGGTATGGTGGCTCAAGAGTGGTTCTCTGTGAGTTTGAGGCCAATGTGGTCTACATAGTAAGTTCTACGCTAGCCAGGGCTACAAAGTGAGACCCTGTCTGAAAACAAAACAAAACAAAAAACCAAAAACCCAAACTCAAACCCAACCAAACAAAAAAGCCAAGATGAGCCTGGCACAGTGGTGTGTGGTTGTGGTCCTATCTGTTAGAGAAGCTGAGGCAGAAGGATCCCTTAGAGTCCTTGGACCACAGCACCCAAACCAAACCATAAAATGAGCACTGACAGTTGGAAGAGAGAAAGGTATTATCTGTGAGGACATATTTACTCTTCAGGAGAAACTTGGAGTATTAATTTCTGATTTGGAAATGGAGTTCATGTTTTTGTCTTACTTAAAATATCCCTTAAATCCCCTGTGATTATTAACATAAAAAGCTTACCATCATCTGTGGAATTGATGCATAGTTTTGAACTCCCAGAACTTGGCTGAGAAAATTCTGTGCACAATTTTTTCCAACCCAAAGCATCAGTACCTGCAAACAGGAACACACTGTTCTGAGAGGCAGCCTAATAGTGAGTGTGACACATTTACCACCGGTTATGTTTTAAAAAGTCAAAAGGATAAGCATGCTTAATGAGACTGTACAGAGAACTACTGCACACTGAAACAGGAGGAAGGCCAACACCATCATACAGATTAAAGAAAGGCAGCTGAAGCCAAGTGCTCATCAGGCTGCGTAAATCCACTCACAGAGCCTGCATCCATGAGGAAAGCTCCATCCCTGCTCAACTTTTCCACCGAGAGCTGAAGAATGGGGGGCTGAGGTATGGTTCTGTCATTGATGTTGAGAGCTCCCTGGAGAAGGAAGCAGAGTGAAGTTTTTAGAAACAGGTGGTACACAGACATGATATACATACATATATTTGCATATGTACATGTATATGGCACGAGTTCACATGTGCCTAGGTACATGGTCATGTATGTGTGCACCTGTGCACCAGCTCAAAACTGATGTGTGTCTCTTTTACTTTTTCAAGTCAGTCTTTTTGCTTAACCTGGAGCTCACCAATCCCAGACAATCTAGCTAGCCAACTTGTTCCAGAGATCTGCTGCCTGTCTTCAGAGTGATGGAATTACAAGTGGTTGTCATGTTTGCTTGTTGCTTTTTTATGCCTGCCTTACATTTTATGTGAGTTCTGAAGTCTGGTCCTCATGCTTCCACAATAAGCACTTAATCTGTTGAGCCAAATCCCCAGCCTCAGTGCTTTTTTGGAGAAAGAGGCTGGCCTCAAACTTATGTTGCTGAAGAGATCTTCTTAAACTTCTGCCCACTCCTCTTAAATTTTGAAATTACTGGTATGTGGTATCATGGCTAGCTCTCTAGAGCTACAGTTAAATGAATTTGACTTCTAAGAGCTTAGAACTTAATTAGGCAAACCAATTATCCATAGTAAAGATGGAGTAATATATATATTAAACAAAGCCACTGTGACTCTAATAATTGAAATCAAATTCTGGTCATATTTAATTTATTTCTTGTGTGTGTAGGTAGAAGTAGATGGCAGGTGTCTTTTCTGTTATTCTCCTTCTTATTCTTTAAGACAAGCTCTCAATGAATCCAAAGCTTGTTGACTCAGTCATCTGAGTTCCAGGGATCCACCTGCCTCTGGTTCCCAGTCCTGGGGAACTAACTCAATTCCTCATGCTTATGCAGCAAGCACTTTACCAACAAACCATCTCTCCAGCCCATTCTCATCTTTTGTTGTTGTTTTCATAGTTTATTTTTATTTTATGTGCATTAGTGCTTTGCCTGCATGTATGTGTGAAGGTGTCAGAAACTCTGGTACTGGAGTTACAGACGGGTGTGAGCTGCCATGTGGGAGCTGGGAATTGAACCCAGGTCCTCTGGAAGAGCAGCCAGTGCACTTAAGTTGTTGAGTCATCTCTCCAGTCCCTCCTTTTTCGTTTTGTTTTGTTTTGTTTTGACCAGATCTTTAGATACAAGGTAGTTGCCAGCAACTTATGTAGCTAAAGATAACCTTGAACTTCTTTTCTGATCCTCCTGCCTCCACATCCCAATTGCTGGGACTGCAGGTATGAACCATTACACTGGGTTTATACAGTGCTGAAGAGGGAACCAGGCTTCTCGAATGCTAGGCAAGAGTTCTACCAACAGAGTACATCCTCAGCTCCAATTGTTTGGTTTCGAGATAGGGTCTCCTGTTAGCTAGGCAACCCTAGAACTCCCCTTATACCTGAGGCTGGCCTTCAATTCCTAATCCACCTTGCAAGTGCTGGGATTACAGACATGTGCCACCAAGCTTGGCTTTTTTTGTTTTTTGTTTTTCGTTTTTTTGAGACAGGGTTTCTCTGTGGTTGTGGAGGCTGTCCTGGAACTAGCTCTTGTAGACCAGGCTGGTCTGGAACTCACAGAGATACACCTGCCTCTGCCTCCAGAGTGCTGGGATTAAAGGAGTGTGCCACCACCACCCGGCCCAAGCTTGGCTTTTTAACTATTATTTTAAAAAATGAATTCAATGAATATAACATATAGTGAACAGATAAGTGACATTAATGAAATACAAACCAAATCTAGAATTTAGTTATCAGTAATATACTAATTTTTCCTTCCTTCCTTCCTTCCTTCCTTCCTTCCTTCCTTCCTTCCTTCCTTCCTTCCTTCCTTCCTGAGATAAGGTCTCTTCTATGAAGCTTTGACTGTCCTGGATCTTGGCATGCAGACCAGACTGGCTTTGGACTCAGAGATCTGCCTGCTTCTGCCTCTGGGTGCTGGGATTAAATGTGTGTACCTCTATTCCCAGCAATTTTGTTTTCTTGAATTTTACAAATACAATATAGTTTTGTATTTACTTTTAAATCTTTTGGATTTTCTTTTCTGAGACAGGGCTGTTTCAAACTTATGTGTTCCAGTGATCCTCTTACTTTAGCCTCCCAAATTCATTGGAACTATAGGCATAAAGCAATTAGCTATAACCCAGCCAACTGGAAAATTAAACATTCGAGGAGAGTGGCTAGGGTATGTAAGATTCTGTGCTGACTAACTTATGTCAACTTGGTACAGCCCAGACATTTGAGAAGAGGGAACCTTAACTGAGAAAATACCCCCACCAGATATGGGACATTTCTCTCAATCAGTTGAGTGATGTGAGAATATCCCAATTGTGGGTGGTAGTCTTGGGGAGCGTAAGAAAGCAGGCTGAAGCTGGGTGGGGTTGGTGTTGCACGCCTTTAATCCCAGCACTCGGGAGGCAGAGGCAGGCAGATCTCTGTGAATTCAAGACCAGCCTGGTCAATAAGAGCTAGTTCCAGGACAGCCTCCAAAGCCACAGAGAAACCCTGTCTTGAAAAACAAACAAACAAACAACAACAAAAAAAAGCAAGCAAGCAAGCTGAGCAAAATCCATCAGGAACAAGCAAGCCAGTAAACAGCACCCCTCCCTGGTCTTCCTATCAGTTCTTGTCCTAACTTCTCTGCATGATGAACTACCAACTATAAGCTGAAATAAACCCTTTCCTTGCCAAGTTGCCTTTGGTCATTGAGTTTTAGCATAGCAATAGAGAATGAGACACTTTCTATAGTATATTCATAAATCTCAAATTAGAGAAAGAGAGAATGTGTCTTAGAAAACTTAAAGTCACCACTTCTAGGAACTTCCCTGAAAATCAAGGTTTTTGTGCATTTACCTAGAAAAAAACAAAGAATTAACAAACTCTTATTTCTGGACTGAATATAATTAAGTATAATTAAGCAAAACAATTTTCAGAAAAAGACACAGAACAGGGAGATGACCTTACCTCATCTGAGAGGTTGTCAACTCTATACAGACTGGGATGTGTGGTGAGCATAAGGTGAACCAACGGCTGGTTTTTCACTTGACACATGGCAAAAATTCGCTCATCTAGACGTGCATTTGTCCCAGTCTGGAAAGACTTCTGTAACAAAAGAAAAACCATGCCCCCCAATATTAAAAAAAGGACAGAATTTTGTAAATGTCAGCTGCTATAATATCTTCAGGTAGAATTAGCAAATTTATCATAAATTGTCCCTTGAAAATACCTTTTTCTAAGCTTCTGGTATGAGTGAGAACATGCAATACATGTGTGGCTTATTATACCAACAATACAATTTCTAGCTCTTTCTTTGGAAAGCTAGTTATCATTTAAATTTGTGGTCACATTACTGAATCCTTGATGAGTGAGTTATCTCTTATATGTGAGGCAATTGCATTAAATTATTCATAAATTTCTTTGGCTATAAATCCCTTCAATACTTCAATAACAGAGTTCCTATTCTCAGAAAATTTAACTGCTTTAAAGCTACTTATACAATATTTAGAACTTCACAGAATAAAAGGCTTTTAAACATTTTTACTATGCTTTTCTTACCTGTTTAAGGAGAGCCAACACAAAGAGTGGGAAAAGCCTCAAAGAGAAAGGAACCATGAGTCCCGGCTGCTGGCTACTCAGAACTGAAGATCGGTATGCCGAGAGAGAGTCAATGACGGCATTCACCAAAGCATCCCGGGCATCACTCAGGCTGGCAGTCACTGACCTATCGACAGCTAGTGAGGTGAGAGTAGGGACAAAAAAGAAACAAGGCAGAAGTTTGGTGATTCTAGTAGAAAGGGCAGAATAGAACACAGACAGGCAGATGCAGACACAGACACACAGACACTCAGACACTCAGACACACAGACACAGACAGACAGACAGACAGACAGACAGACAGACACACACACACACACACACACACACACAGTCAGAGGATGGTTTGCAGGAGTCGATTCTTTTTCCATCATGTGAATTCAGGTATTGAACTCAGGTAGTCAGGCTAGTTGGCAAGCCATCTTGCTAGCCCAATGAATACCACACACCCACCACCCAAGCACCCTTCCAAGACAGTGTTTCTCTGTGTAACAGTCCTGGTTGTCCTGGAACTCAATTTGTAGATCAGGCAGGCCTTGAACTCACAGAGATCTGCCTGCCTCTCCCTCCCTGTGCTGGGATTAAATGCATGCACCACCATGCCCAATTAATTTTTTTCACAGCAGATTTTAAACAAGGTTATGAACATATGTTTGAAAGTGACATATGTTTATGTTTTTGTTTTTTGTTTTTTCTTTGAACAGGATTTCTCTGTAGCTTTGGAGGCTGTCCTGGAACTCACTTTGTAGACCAGGCTGGCCTCAAAGTCACAGAGATCTGCCTGTCTCTTCGAGTTCTGGGACTAAAGGTATGCAACACCACTGCCTGATACAAAAGGATTTTGAAGTTGGAACAAGTAAAAGTTAATACAAACACACACATAACAAACCCAAGGTGTTTCTGGGAATGTTCAGCCTTGTTGTGCTGCAGTGAATTTGCTACAGTAGCCTCTATTCTGAACACACAGCTGAACCTGAGACCTCTTGGCTCAGATAAGATGCTTTGTGTAATGGATGGCAGTGTTGTACATGCTCTTATAAGACACAATGGTTTGTCAGGTGTTGGTGGCACACACCTTTAATCCCAGCACTAGGGAAGCAGAGGCAGAGGCAGAGGTGGATCTCTGTGAGTTGGAAGCCAGCCTGGTCTACAGAGCGAGTTCCAGGACAGGCTCCAAAAACAATACAGAGAAACACTGTCTCAAGCCCCCCGCCCCCCCCCAAAAGACACAATGGTTTAATTAGGAAAAATGTACATTCAATACTTTTCTGTCCTGACAGCATATAAGTAGCTTTGGACTGTATACATTAGAATGTTTCATTTTTCCCCTCTGTGACAGTTCTTTTTCTTTTAAAGATTTATAATTTATTTTGTATACAGTGTTCTGTCTGCATGTATGCCAGAGAGGGCACCAGATCTCAATGCAGACAGTTTTGAGCCACCATGTGGTTGCTGGGGATTGAACTGAGGATCTTTGGAAGAGTATCTTTGGAACCATCTCTCCAGCCCCAAATGTTTCATTTTTATAGTTTTGGTGAGCTTAGCCTTTAATGGCTGAGCTATCCCTCCAGTCCATGTTTCATTTTTAAAACTGTTGTTTGAGTTGCTGAGTTGAGTTTCATAAAAAGTTGTTAAATGAATTAATCTTCAGATCAGGACAGAATAATGGCTGTAAACATATTTTGGCTATTTTGTGTTATGTATTTATATGAGGCAGTTCTCTCAGCATTGATGATAATAAAACCAAAATATATAACAACTATAAGAAGTGCTGAACATACTCTATACCCTAGATATCCATGAAAAAATAAAGCACACCCATCTCATTAATATGCAATTTGCTTTTGTAGATGGTAAATGGAGAAACTATGAATATGCCAAAATTTGTTTTAAAGTTTCTTTATGATTCACCATCAATAAAAACATGATCTGTATAGGTATATCCCTATCCTACACCTGTACACCTAAGGCTGCATGAAATATTCTTGGGTGCAAGGGCTCAGCTGTTAAGGGTGCAGATGTTTAAGCCCTGCTTCACAGTTCACTGCCATCTGTTGTCTAACGCAGAACTAATAAAGCTTTATTAGCAACAGTTCCAACAAGTGTTCATACTAAACATTTCTATAAGAAATGTTGTTTAAGGGGCTTGGGAGGTGGCTCCACAGTTAGGGGCACTTACTGCTTTTGCAAAGGACGTAGGTTCAGTTCCCAGCACTAACATGGCAGCTTATAACCACCCTTAACTATAGATCTAGGGGCTCTAATATTCTCTTCTGGCCTTCTCAGATACCAGTCATACAAGTATACACAGACATACATGTAGGCAAAACACCCATACACATAAAGTAAAAATAAAAATATTTTTTAAATCTTAAAGAAGGTGGTAATGGCCCAACACCTTTAATCCTAGTACTCATTAGGCAGAGGCAGGAGGATCTCTGTGAGTTCGAGACCAGCCTGGTCTACAAGAGCTAGTTCCAGGACAGCCTCCAAAGCCACAGAGAAACCCTGTCTCAAAAACAAAAACAAAAACAATTAAAATGGCTGAAATTCCTTAATATATAATCATACTTCAATAAGGCTGTTTACAGAAGCAAAACAGGCCCAATCAGCGCAGTGGACCTTTTCACTGAATCAGGCACACACTCAAACATCAAAACCTCTAAGGTTACAACTTTAGGTAAAACAAAAACATACATGTGTGCTTAATGGTATGACGTAAAATATTTAAACTGATAACAATTCTTACCCATATTGGCCAATAACCCTGAAATTGCTTGAACATCAGCTCCAAGAAAAACTTCATTCAGGGTGGAAACTACTGGCAAACACAAAGTATGGACACGTATTCTTCTTTCACCTTTATGGGAAAAACACAACAGCTGTTTTTTTTTTTTTTTTTTTTTTGTACATAGTCTTCTGCCTGCATGTATGTCTACAAGCCAGAAGAGGGCACCAGACTTCATTACAGATGGTTGTGAGCCACCATGTGGTTGCTGGGAATTGAACTCAGGACCTTTGGAAGAACAGGCAGTGCTCTTAACCACTGAGCCATCTCTCCAGCCCATTTTTTTTTTTTTTTTTACAATAACTATTTTTTAGGAAAAGGTTATATTAAGTCACTCCTTCTTCCCTTTCCCATACTCATCGGACAATCACTTTGCTTATTTACTTACTTGTGCATGGAGGTCTGCAAGTTGGCTCTCTCACCATGGGCATTGGGGACCAAATTTAAACCATCAGTCTTGGTGACTGGTATCTTTACCTGCTGAGCTACCTTGCCAGCCCCTAAAATCATTTCTTCTTTATTAGAAGCCAGAGGGTCACATAAGAAGCAGTGATACCACCAGAAAGTACCAGAAAATACTTTTTCAGGCTTAATATTGTAACTATGGAACTAACTCTTCTTGTTTAAGTTATTACTAAATAGGCAGCAGAAATTATTTTTGGTAATATGCTGGCTTTCTCTTTCTATCCCTCCGGAACAGGATGGAGATTCAGCCCAGGCAGGCCTCCAACTCATAATCTTACTCCGTGAGTCTCCTGACTGCTAAGATTAGAGAGGCACGCAACTATGCCTAATAAATTCCCTGCCTTTTAAAGATTTATTTATTTTTATTTCATGAGTGTTTTGCCTGCATGTATGTTAGTATACCATATTCATGCTTGGTGCTAGAAGAGGACATGGGATCCCTTAGAACTAGAGTTGCAGATGGTTATGAGCTGTCATGTGGGTGCTGGAAACTAAACCTGGGTTCTCTGGAAGAACAGTCAATGTTCTTTTTTTGTTTGTTTTTGTAGAGACAGGGTTTCACTGTGTAGCCTGACTGTCCTGGAACTCACTCTGTAGACCAGGATGGCCTCAAACTAACTCACAGAGATCCACCTGCCTCTACTTCTGAGTGCTGGGATTCAAGGTGTGCACTATCACTGCCCAGCTTAGTCAGTGGCTGGTCAACAAGGCCCCAGACCTGCCTGTCTCTGCCCTATAGTACAAGGGTTATAGATATTTGGATAGTAGGGATCCAGATGCCATGCAGCAAACACTTTGCCCACAGAGCCATCTCTCCAGCCCCAATAGGATTTTAAAAGATTTATTGTTGTTTTTATTCATGTGTGTGTGTGTGTGTGTGTGTCTGTGTGTGTGTGTGTACACGCCATCTGTGGGTGCCCACAGGAGCCAGAAGAAGGTGTAAGATCCTCTGGAGCTATAGGCAGTTGTTAGCTGCCATAGGGACTGGGAACAGAAATCTAGGTCCTCTGGAAGAGCAGGAAGCAGCACCGTTAACCACTGAGCCATCTCTCCAGTATAGAGAGAATTTTTTTAACCAGAGTGTCTGATCATAGTTAAATATCTGTTATTGGGAGTAGCGGGTAGTGCAAGTGCATGTCTATAATGCCAGTACTTGGAACCGGAGCCAGGAGGAGCTCAAGTTTGTATATGTATAGTGATCTTGTCTGAAAAAAAAGAAGGAAGGAAGGAAAGGAAAAAGAAAAAACTCACAAAGATCATCTGCCTATTGAGTGCTAAAGCCCCCAAATTTTTTTCTTTTAAAATGAAATGGGGGGTGGGGCTAGATAAATGGCTCAGTGGTTAAGAACACTGGCTGTACTTCCAGAGGACCTGGGTTCAATTCCCAGCACTCATGTGGCCATGGCAGCTCATGCCTGTCTGTAACTCGAGTTCCAGCAGATGTGACACCTTCACACAGACACATGTGAAGGCAAACCACCAATCAACATAAAATAAAAAATAAAAAGAAAATCTTTTGACTACCAAGAACAACAATAAGATTCTTATCATTACAAATAATCTGTATTATCTATTATAAATATCTATTGTGCTGAAGATAGGATCATAAACTATAATAGACACCAACACACCATAAAGCTTACTTGACCCTTATACTTTGTGCTTAGTTAACCAAGCACTATACACCTAAACATCTGTTCAGAGGGTGGGAGGCATAGGTAGGTGAACCCACCTGTTTGAGGCTAGTCTGGTCTACACAGCTAGTTCTATGATAGTCAGAGCAGAGCTATAGAGTGAGACTTTGTCTCCAAAACACATTTATTGTGAGAATAAATACAAACAAAACGTACCTTTACTTGATGTATATAAGAGTGCTGACTGAAAAGAAACCAACTGAGTGTCAGTAAGGCTTTCTTCTACTGACATCTGCACTGCATACCCAGCATCTGGGTTGACATTGGGAAGAGACAGTAAGTCTGTAGAACGGACGAAGAAGTTCCCATGGAAAGTATGAATGGAAAGACCTAGAATAAAGAAATTATCACCATGATTGTTATGAAAACACACACACACACACACACACACCATGCAATTTACCATTTTCATATACACAGTTCAGTAGTTTTAAATACATTCACAATATTCCATATTGTTTAAAGACTTTATCATTATCATTTTAAATTACATGCATGTGTGTATCTATGTAGGTTTATGCACATGAGTGCAGGTATCTACAGAGGCCAAGGTCTCCTGGAGCTGGAGTTTCAGATAGTCGTAAGCCAGTGTGAATGCTAGTAACATAACTTGAGTCATTTGTAAGAGCAGTATGTGTTCTTGGCTGCTGAGCCGTTTCTCTAGCCCCAGTATTCCCTGTTTTTAAATAGTTTTTTTCCCTTCAATTGCATGTTATATAATTTCACATTTTAAAACTCAACAATACATCTTTGCATAATTTTACCGTATAAAAAAACAACATGTAAGCTGGGCATTGGTGGCGCACGCACTCGGGAGGCAGAGGCAGGTGGATCTCTGTGAGTTCGAGACCAGCCTGGTCTATAAGAGCTAGTTCCAGGATAGGCTCCAAAGCAACACAGAGAAACCCTGTCTCGAAAAACTAAAAACCAAACCAAACCAAAACAAAACAAAAAACATGTAGGGATTGGAGAGATGGCTCAGTAGTTAAGAGCACTGCCTGCTCTTCCAGAGGTCCTAAGTTCAATTCCCAGCACCCACATGGTGACTCACAACCATCTGATGCTGCCTTCTAGCAAGCAGGTGTACATGCAGATAGAGTACTCATATACATGAAATAAATAAATAAACCTTAAAAACAACAACATGTAGACTCATGAGGGAAATAAAGTGTTCCCACCTTTGGTGCACCGGATCCTCATGACTGCCTCAAATCCAATCTTCCGAGTGAGGTATCTCTGTAGTTCCTTCTGGAATTTCTGCACTTGGACTGGATTGTGCTGATGATGGTAAGAGGGATAGTAATAAACACTGCCTGCTGAGTACCGAGAAATACAGCCTGGAAGAGAACACACTCTCTTTTAGTCATCCCTTCATCATTTACGTGTGGTGTGTGTGTGTGTGTGTGTGTGTGTGTGTGTGTGTGTGTGTGTGTGTGTGTGTGTGTGTGTGTGTGTGTGTGTGTGTTTATTATTGCCAGGCGGTGGCGGTGGCAGTGCACGCCTTTAATCCCAGCACTTGGGAGGCAAAGGCAAGTAGATCTCTGGGAGTTTGGGGCTGGCCTGGTTTACATAGTGAGTTTCAGGACAGCCAGGGCTCTGTATAGAGACCCTGACTCAAAAGAAAAGAAAAGAAAGGGAAAAAGGTAGAAGAGTATTAGGTTTTAATACATTAAACTGACTGATTAGCAAGGTGGCCAGGCATGGTGGCACAGGCCTATGGTTCAAGCTATTTGAGAGGGTGGGGTGTGTTAGAGTGGGGGACAGGGAATTATTACTGAGCTCAAGAATGGAGAACACTTGCCACGCATAGTAGCACAACCCCTTAATCCCTGCACTCAGGAGGCAGAGGCAGCAGATATCTGAGTTTCAGGCCAGCCCGATTTATAGAGTGAGTTCCAGAAGAGCCAATGCTACACTGACAAATGCTGTCTCAGAAAAAAACAAAAATAAATTGGACAGCAGCATGGTTAACACAGCAAGACCTCATTTGAAAAACAGAATATTATCGTAACATCATTTTCACATTCATTTTAAAAATCATTACAAAAGGACTTGCTAATGGGTATGACAGCATAACTCTGTAATTCCAGCATTTCAGAGATGGCAGCAGGACAATCTGGAACTCAAGGTTATCCTGGGTACCAGAGGAAGTTCAAGGCAAGCCTGGGCTACCTGAAACCTTGTCCAAAAAAAAACTTAGAAAGAAAGAAACAAAGAGAAACAAACAAAGAGGTAAGAACATACCTAGAGAAGCCAAATCAGAATACTGTCCACTGAGAAGGAATAAGTCAACAGCTGCCTGCTGGCCTGAACAGTCCAAGGCTAATTTCTTATAGAAGTCAGTGGATGGTGTCAGGTGTATTTCCTATTAATTGTAGGATAGAAAGAGAAAATTTTAAATTCATCAAAAAAATATAAATATACACTTAGGCATACCACAGTGTTAAAGCACTTTCTGAGGACTTACATTTATTCTGTTTATTATTAAAAAGAAGTACTTTTTAAAAAGAAAAGAAAAACTTCTATTACATTAATTTTGTAATAGACAAAGGTAATTGTTATTTTAACTTTAGCCTACTAAATGCTCCATATGCTGGGGACATGCTAACAATTCATACATGGCATGTATTTAGTCATTTCAGCTACCCTAAGAGGTGGGCATTAGCATCATATTCTCTTCATATACAAAGAAACAGAAGGATGTAATACATCAGTTACTGATGTCTAACCCCTATTTAATAGGCAGTAGAACTTAGGCTGTCTGGCCAGTAATGATACGGGAAGTATGTGGTGGACCTTTTTTTCTCTTATCTTCTGGGAAATGCAAATTCCTAACTCACACACACAAGGAGTTCAAAAGCAATCCCTGGATGTTAGTCTGCCATGACCCTTTCTCTTTTATTTTTTATTCCTCCTCCTCTCTCTCTCCCCTTTCCCTGCCTTCCTCCCTCCATCTCTCTCTCTCCCTCCTCCCCTTACCCCTCTCAACCAGACTGGCCTCAAACTCAAGAGATCCACCTGCCACTGCCTCCCGAGTGCTGGGATTAAAGGTGTGTGCCACCACTACCCAGCTATTATGACCAGTTCTTATGGTTGTTTTAGTTCCACTTTGTCCCTAGCAAATGTATTCCTTAGTCTTCCAGACTTTCTCATCAAAACCAGGTTCAATTTCTAAGAGCCTAAGATATTAAAAATGATAAAGAACAAATGCATCAGGCAGGTAGGGAAAATAGTACAACAGTTATGTGTACATAAAAGTGAAACCTGTGCTGGGTGGTGGTGGTGCACAACTTTAGTCTCAGCATACGGGGGAGGCAGAGGCAGGTGGAAAAACCAAAGAGTAAAAAAGTGAAACCCTTTATTCATTCCTATAGTCCCTCTTCCTCATAGCAAAGAAAATAATAAAACAAACAAATGGAAA
This sequence comes from Cricetulus griseus, assembly GCF_003668045.3. NCBI lineage: Eukaryota > Metazoa > Chordata > Mammalia > Rodentia > Cricetidae > Cricetulus > Cricetulus griseus. The sequence continues at coordinate 65,987,155 of NC_048600.1, forward strand.
ACAAGCTCTTAGGTCTAAGAGACAGGTTACCAGCACAGACAAGGCTATATATACACCTGGTGGTCTAACCTTAGCAGATGACCTTTGGTTGGGTTCCTCCCGTGGTTTCAGGGCTCCCACACCAAGAGTTGGGAGTTGTGTTTGGAAGACCGACATTCGACCCCCGGTTGGTGACATTAGCTTGAATGCAGCCTGCAGTGCAGGACCCAAGGCACTCTGGGTCTCCAGTGTCTTAGTAAACATCTGTGGCAAACTTTTCAGTAAATCTTGGACAAGCTTGTGAAATAAAGCAAGAAAACTCAAGAATGTTACAATTACATTTTTTCACAATAAATCATTATCCAATACAATAGACAGGACACTGAATCATGATGATGGTCAGAGAATCTATGGACACTACAAGAAACAATGAAGTTGGTCAATGACAAGAAAGCCATTTTAAGTAAACATTATAAATTGGCAAGCAAGACATCAAAACTGGAGCCTTACAGTTCTTGCACATGCAATAGTCCAGCAAGACTGTAAGTCCAGAATGTATTCAATTTAGAAATTTATCTATTTTAAAGCCATGAATATGGCTTTCTCCATCACCTTTACATACTTTATTCTCTTAAGTTCCAAAGTGAGTTTAACTCCTCCCTGTTGCAAAATCTAAGATATCCAGTAACGATGCCAACTAGTAGTATTACTACAAAAGAAAAACAAAGTCAAACCAACTGCCTATTGAAGTTAGGTTGTACAGATAAGAGAGAATTAATGGGGAAAAATACTCTGTGCTACACAGCACAGTCCCCATTGATGAGAGCGGGGACCACAGACTTGCTAGTTCAATGTTACCCTACGCCATATATGCAGGTACAGGGTAGACAACATCCCCCCTTCAGACACATTCTGTTCACCTCTCACTGTATTATGTCATGGCAATTTCCAGGCAGGTAATAAGAGTTTCTTCTGAACTGACCCAATGACACTCTGTGAATTAGAAAAGCAAAAGCACTGAGAGCAGCCTGGCTATGTGCTTCTGTGCAGTGACCAGCAGTGTTCTTTCAGCAACCCTCCCTCTGCCCACATGGCCTCCTCCAGGTGCTCTTCCTTCTGGAAGAGGCTTGTCTTCTGCTCCACTATAAAGAACCTGCTGCTTTAGACTAAAAGACTATCAGTGTAAGACTGATCTCAAGAACTTGAACTAAGAGTAGATATAAAATGATACATAGCCTAAAAATATCAAAGAAAAGCAAAATTGAAAGTTCATTTCAGAAATATGCACTGTGTTAAAGTAAAATGGCAGGAAGGAAAGCATGCCTTACCTCTTTACTTTCATTTAAGTTTACTAGTAAGTTCTCTGGCATAGGTATAAAAACATCTGAAAGAATAAAGAAGCATTCATTTTATTATTTATCTTTTGTTGTTGTTTTTTGAAATAGGATTTCACTGTGTAGCCTTGGCTGCCTTGACACTGTTAATGTAGACCAGTCTGACCTGGAACTCACAAGAGATCCACCTGCCTCTGCTTCCAAGTGCTAGGATTAATGGTATGTGGTTACTATACTTGTTAAAGATACATTTTTAATATTAGAAAGACAGCTATGGGATTAGAGAGATGGGTCAGTGGTTAAGACCACTAGCTGCTCTTCTAGAGGACACAGGTTCAGTTCCCAGCATCCATATGGCTCACAACCATCTATAATTCCAGTCCCAAGGGATCCAATACTATCTTCTGACTTTTGCAGACAATAGTTAACAGAACATACAAGAATGCTTTGTTTTGTTTTGAGACAAGGTCTCATTATGTAGCTCTGGCTGTCCTCAAACTCACTCTGTAGACCAGGCTAGCCGCAAACTCACAGATATCTGCTTGCCTCTGCCTCCCTGCTGGTGTGTCCCACTATGCTCAGCAAGAATGCTTCATTTTTATCTGAAATAATAGTTTACTAATATTTTTGTCACTCAAAAGGCAGATTCTTCTTCATAAAGGAAATTCCAAACCAGTGCCCTACTAATGAGACTACAATGCAGGTGAACCAGAAGCTGCTCTCGTCGCTTTATGTGAGCCTCTCAGAATATTTGTTCTTTGATTTACTCATTTGGTAATGTGGCTTTGTTTTGTTTTTAATTTTTAATGTCCATGTACTGTATATTCCAGTGCATGTGGAAGCCAGAAGACAACCTTTAGCAGCATCTTCAGAAATCCCACCGACTTCCTTTGAGACAAGATCTTTCATTGGTCTGGAGCTCACCAGGCAGGCTAGACTGGCTGACCTTTGAGGCCCAGGGACCTGTCTGACAGTCTTTCAAGCACACCACCTGTCATTCTTAAGTTGGTTCTGGGGGTGGAACTCAGGTCCTTAGGCTTGCAAGGCAAGCACTTTGCTGACAGAGCTATCTCCTTAGCCCCTCATTCGGTTTAGAGACAGGGTCTTACTATGAAGCCCAAACTGACTTGGATCATCTTTCTGCTTCTGTCTCGCTAATGCAGAGATCACAGGTGTGCACTACCATACCCAACTTATAAAATACCGTTAAAAGAAAAAACTCCTGTTCAAGGTCAGCCTAGGGTGCATGAGACCTTGTCTGAAAACAAAATTTTTTTTACTTATTTTTAGAACCTTCATTAAAATCCTTACTTTTTGCTAAGTAAATATCAAAACTGATTCCTTATAATTTTCCATGTACCCATGTTTTCTTCCTAGTTTGATTCCATCTAAGAAAAGGAAATTAATTCCTAAGAAAAATAAATTTTGAATGTATTGTCCACATTAAATTGATTATTAGGCCTGGAGATACGGCTCAGTGTTGCTCTTCCAGAGGAAGCTAGTTCAAATCCCAGCACCCATGTCAGGCACTCACAACCGCCTGTAACTCCAACTTCAGGGGATCCAATGCCCTCTTCTGGCCCCTGCTAAAACCAGCAGAAACAGAGACACATAGATAAAATAAATAAATTTATTATCAGACATATAATTACAAGTATTTTCTCCCCTCCTATGGGCTTTTTTCCATATGCTATATTCTCTGATAAACTGGTATTTTGTTTCTCTTTTGCTAGGGATCAAACCCAGGGTCTAGCATTGTGAAGTGAGCACTCTACTACTTAGTTACTTTCCTAGCCATAAAAGCCTATTAAGACAGGGCTTTACTATGTTCTTCAGACTGATCTCAAATTTCTGTGATATCTCCCAATGGCAGGTATTACAGGTATATGCTACCATAGACATGAAAAATTTGGTTTTGAGACAGGCTCTCACATATTCCAAGTTGTCACTGAATTTACTATGTAGCTGAGGATGAATCTGAATTTGGATCCTCCTGCTTTATTTATTTATTTTTTTATTTATTTTTGAGACAGGACTTTACTGTGTATCTGCAGTTGGCCTGGAATTTGCTTTACAGACAGGCTGAACTGGCCTTGAACTCACAGTGATCCAGCTGTCTCTGACTTCCAGGTGCTGGGTTGCCTCTGAGTGTTAAGAGCTGGTATTATAGGTATTCATCACCAGGCATGAGTTTTTGTTTTTCAAGGCAAGGTTTCTCTGTGTAACAGTTCTAGCTGTCCTAGAACTTGCTCTACAGACCAGGCTGGCCTTAAACTCACAGAGATCTACCTGCCTCTGCTTTGTGAGTACTGGGATTAAAGGAACACACCACTATCAACCGACCTTGCCATACATGGTTTTATGTGGTATTGTGATCAAACTCCGGGATCCATGAATGTTAGATAAGAACTTACCAAATGAGGAACTCCAATCTATCAGCAAAGCATTTATTTATTTATTTATTTGTTTGTTTGTTTGTTTGTTTGTTTATTTATATGTTTGTGTGTGATAGAGGGAGACCACAGCATGCATATGGAGTTCAGAAGACAGCATACAGGCGTCCATTTTCTCCATCTACTTTTTTTTTTAGGTTTATTTATTCCGTATACAGTGTTCTGCCTGTACACCAGAAGAGGGCACCAGATCTCATTACAGATGGTTGTGAACCATCAGGTGTTTACTGGGAATTGAACTCAGGACCTCTGGAGGAGCAGCCAGTGCTCTTAACCTCTGAGCCAACTCTCTAAACCCCAGGCTTTATATTTTTTGTTTGTTTTTTTGGTTTTTCGAGACAGGGTTTCTCTGTGTAGCTTTGGAGCCTATCCTGGCACTCGCTCTGGAGAGCAGGCTGGCCTCGAACTCACAGAGATCCACCTGCCTCTGCCTCCCGAGTGCTGGGATTAAAGGCGTGCACCACCAAGCCAGGCTCAGGCTTTATATTTTTAATCCTCTTTCTTTCTTTCTTTCTTTCTTTCTTTCTTTCTTTCTTTCTTTCTTTCTTTCTTTCTTTCTTTTTAAAGACAATGCCTTACTACATAGCACTGGCTGTCCTGGAAATCATGATGTAGACCAAGCTGGCATGGAACTCAGGATCCACCCGCCTCTGCCTCTGGGTGCTGGAATTAAAGATGTGTCCCACTACACATGGCCTTTCTAAAAATATTTATTTTTAACTCAAGTTTACCTCTTTCTGTTTGTTGTTGCTGTTTGTTTGTTTTTTCCCCCCTGCTGCCCTGGCCCTCACAATGCAGAATAGAGTGACCTCAGACTGTAGTGATTCTCCTGTCTCCTTTTCAAGCTCTGGGGTCATAGGCATGTGTTACCACGTTTGGCCTACTTGATCTTTTTTAAACAGTACAGTCTCATTCTTTAGTGTGTCTAGTTTTCCCTCACTGAGCAGCCTTGGAATCAGTTGTAAACTGACTGTTTCCCTAGGGCCTATTTTCAGCATCTCTTTTTCTTCCCAGTCTATACTCAAGTTCCTTTGTTGTCTGTGTGGCACAGGTAGGAACTCACCTGCATGGCTCCACTCATGGTCCTCAGGTACTTCTTCACTGCTACATCTCTCATAAACTCTAACACCAACTTGTCTGTGTTCCCTTGCTCAGAAATCACTTCTCCTCCATAACCCTTTTGCTCTCTGATAAAATAAGAGACCAGACTTAAAGATTCTGACAACTCCATCAATCTAATATTTTTCTACCCAAGACTTCCCTTCAGCTTGGTATGGTGTCATACAAGTTTAAGGCCAGCCTGAGCTATTCAGTGGTTTGAGCTCTGAAATACAAAGTTTTTTCTTCATTATACTAGAGTCATGTCACACAATACCAATTTATCAAACACTCAGGAAAATTCTCCAGGCAGTTCAGTAAGTTTAAGTGTATAACACTTACCATCAATATCTGAAACAATTAGCATCTGAGGCTGGGAGAGACCTTCTTGAAGACTGTAGAAATGAATAGTGCTATCAAATGTTATGAAGCCAATTTTTGTTCTAGTGTTGCCAGGAAGCCTGGAAATAAATTCACAAGGAAGTTTTAATCGGTGTTCTCTCTCTCTCAGCAAAGTGTCACAGGTAGGCATCCAATGTTATAGGATAGAAAGTGGCCCAGCACATATAGGTATTTATATCAATGTTTAAATGTAAATTTAGCTACTGCATCTATTTAAAATAATTACATAAACCTTTTATTTTACTTAATGCCTATAAGAACAAAAAGGAGCAGAAATATCTGTTTTTAAAGGACCCAATATATGGAACAAAATTAGTGAGAAAGGAACTAGCTTCCAGCCTTTTCCATGCCTGGGTGACTGAATGTTCCTTCTCAGCCACACACAGTTGCCACATAATATACAGCATAGAACATGAGATAGAAATACAGACAGAAGCAAGAATGCCCTTTTGGCCAATGTGAGAAGGAGTTGTGATGAAATCTGGCCTATGCATTTCTTATATTAAAAGTTCACACTAATTTTTATAAATTCTATCATGTGTACATAACATTTAAAACATATGCATTAAACTGGGTGAAGCCGGGTAGTGGTGGTGGTGCACGCCTTTGATCCCAGCAATTGGGAGGCAGAAGCAGGCAGATCTCTATGAGTTCAAGGTCAGTCTGATCTACACAGTGATTTTTCAGGAGAGCCAGGAATGTTAAACAGAGAAACCCTGTCTTGAAAACCTGTCCCCATCACCGAAAGTCAATGAAATGATTCCTAACGATATTTTGCCTAGATTGGTGCCTAGCCCAATTGTCATCACAGAGACTTCATCCAGCAACTGATGGAAACAGATGCAGAGACCCACAGCTCAACATTAGTAGAATTCAGGGAATCCTATGGAATAAGGGTAGGAAGGATTATAGAAACCAGAGGGGTCAAGGACACCACAAGAAAACCCACAGAATCAACTAACCTGGGCTTATAGGGGCTCACAGAGACTGAACTGACAGTCGGGGAGTCTGCACAGGATGGACCTAGGCCCTCAACACACATGTTACACTTGTGTAACATGTGTTAGCACATTTACATAGTGGGAGCAGGAGCTGTCTCTGACTCTGCTGTCTGCTTTGGGGACCCTTCCCTTCTACTGGGTCACCATGTCCAGCCTTAATAGCAGAGGAGGTGCCTAGTCTAAGTACAACTTGATACAATAGCATGGCTGGTTCATATCCATGGGAGGCCTGCCCTTTTCTGAAGAGAATGGAGAAGGAGTGGATGGGGAAGACAGGCAGGCTGCGAGGAGAGAAGGGAAACTGTGGGGTCTGCATGTAAAAAATAAATAAATTAAAAATATATATATATATATAAAATCATACCATGACTAGGCACAGTAGCTCATGTCTATAATACCAGCACTCAAGAGGCCAAGGCAAGAAGAGGGATGAAGGTGTAAGGCCAGTGGGTTTGAGGCCTGCCTTGACTAGAGTAAGATCTTGTACTTAAAAAGCCTGGAGGTATTTAAAGGTAAAATGATATGATGGCAGAGACTTGCTTGAAAATAGTCAAGTAGGAAAGGTGTATGAAAGAGGATTCCATGAAGCAAAACCAACAGCATGTTGAAGGTGACAGGCACAACTCATCTTCCCGTTTACTCTAGGTATGGCCTAAGCTGACACAACCATTTAAGTGTCCTTTGGGACATTGTTATGCACCTGCAAAATAAACTTCATTTTGAAGATACTATCTCTTTCAAATTGAGTTGAATTAAGACACTTACAGATCCAGATTGTCTAACAAACTCTGGCAAACGGAATTCAAGTATCCAGTTTCTATTGCGTTGTGAGATACGTCAAACACAAAGAGGTACACTGGAGGTTGTGGTGGTCGTAACTAGAGGAAAAAAGAATTCAATTAAATATATCCAACCAAATTACATTTAAATTTACATGCTGGGGTCACATACAGCAAAACTACAACATAAGCACTATTAAAGGGCTAAGTGGAGGCAGCGGTGAACCACTTCCCATTCACCACAGGCTCTAAGTAAGGCCTAAGCTGACATATTTAAGTGGTCCCTTAGAACACGATTATGAACCTTTGAAACAAACTGATCGCTCATTTTGATGACACTACCCTTTTCAAATGTAAGGGAAGAGAAGTGTGTCTGCATAGTTCAGAAGAGATCTCTCTAGGTACAGGGCTCATCAGAGTACTAGTGATGCTCTGATCTTTTTTCTTTTCTTTTTAATGTAGAGTGTTTTGCCTGCATGCTTGTGCACCATGTGCAGATACCCTGGAAGCCAGAAGGGAATGTTGGATCCCCTGGAACTGTAATACAGATGGGAGTCAGCTGTTATGTACGTGCTGAGAATCAAACCTGGGTCTCCTGGAATTCTACCAGTGTTTTTAACCCCTGAGACATCTCTGCAGGACACATTGTTAAGATATTGGTCAGGATGGTACTAACAAAGGTGGCTTATTTCATAATTATTTGATAATTTATACACTTATGTTTGATTGACTTGTCTATTGAGCAAATTTCTTCATCATTACCATCATCTTTTTTGTTTTGTTTTGTTTTTTGAGAGTTTCTCTATGTAGTTCTGGCTGTCTTGAAACTCATTCTGTAGACAGGCTGGCCTGTCTACAGAGATCCGCTTGCCTCTACCTCCTGAGTGCTGGGATTAAAGGCATGTGCTACCACATTTGGCTGGAAGAGCAGATGCTGGGCTCTTTAATTTGACGGAGAAAGTACAGAGAACTGTTACTAATCACTTCAGCAACTCAAAGAATTAAAAAAAAAAAAAAAAGGACAGACACCCTCATCAGTTACATAGTAAAATGGATTCAACCTCACATGTAAGTAGAAAAATACTATATACACTCTAAAATAGGGAGACAGCTCATTTGAGGTGCTCGCCATACAAGCAAGAGGACTTGAGAACCCATGTGAAACATCCAGGGTGTGGCTTGAGTTTGTAAGTAGTGTAAGGAGACAGAGACAGGAGAGTCCCTTGGGCTCTCTAACCAGTTAGCTCACCCTAATCAATGAGTCCCAGGTCAATGAGAGATCCTGTCTCAAAAACAAAACAAAACAAACAAAGAAAAACAAGGTGGATTGGCTTAATGATGCATGCCCTAAATCCCAGTTTCTCTCACGAAGCAGAGGCAGGTGGATCTCTATGAGTTCAAGGCCAGTCTGGTCTCCAGTGTTCGAGGACAGTCAGGGCTACATAATGAAAGCCTGGTTCAAACAAACAAAAAAGCAAAAATCATGATGGATGACACCTGAGGAATGACATTAATAGCTGCTGTCTGTCTTACAGGATCACACACACACACACACACACACACACACACACACACACACACACCAATAATAAACTAGTAATAAAGGCTGGTTATTACATGTTAGTTGTCATTTTCATATTCCTTTTTCTTAGATGCAATTAAGACTTAGTAAAAAAAGAGAGAGAGAGAGAGAGAGAGAGAGAGAGAGAGAGAGAGAGAGAGAGAGAACCTAAATAAAGAGGCCTAGGCTCTTTATTTACTTTATTTTATGTGTATGTGTGAATGAATGCCAGCATGTGATGTGGTGTGTGTGTGTGTGTACTGCTTACATGAAGTGCACACAGAGACCAGAAGAGGTCCTCAGATCTCCTGAAATCAGAATTACAACTTGGGTCCTCTTGTAAGAGCAGTCAGAGTTCTTAACCCCTAAAACATATCTCCAGCCCCTGGAGTTTTTTTGTTTTGTTTTGTAGATTACTTTATATAGCCCACACTGGCCTACCTCACATAAAGGCAGGCTTGAACTTCTAATCCTCCTGCCTCTACCTTTTTTTTTTTTTTAATTATTTCTTTTACTTTATATGTGTTACCTGCCTACATGTCTGTGTGAGAGTGTCAGATCCCCTAGAACTGGAACTACAGATAGTTGTGAGTTGCTATGTGTGTGTGCTGGGAATTGAACCCGGGTCCTCTGGAAGAGCAGCCAGTGCTCTTAACCATTGCACCATCTCTCCAGCCCCTGCCTCTACCTCTTAAGTGCTTGGATTACACAGCATTATTTGTAAAACACAGAAGTCTGATTTGACTGAAACATATAAAATATAAATATGATCCCAATAATATATTACAAATTGCCCAACACAGACAAGATATTGATGCTGTGGAATATTCCTGTACACTGTGTAAATTATGCTCTGATTGGTTTAGTAAAGAAACTGACTGACTAACAGGCAGGCAGGATAAGGTTAGGCAGAAAAAACAAACTAAGGAAGTGAAGAAGGGCAGAGTAAGGGAAACCGGAGGTGGCTGCTGGGAAGGCAAGATGCTAGAGGACAGGTAAAGCCACGTGGTAATACATAGACTAATATAAATGGGTTAACTTAAATGTGAGAACTAGTTAATAATAAGCCTAAGTAATCAGCAAAGCATTTGTATTTAATATAAGCCTCTGAATGGTTATCTGGGAACCAGCAGGCAGGAGAGAAACAGCCGTTTACCCACTAAAGTGGAACTTCAACACCTTTACTCTCTGAATATCTTAATCTAATTACATGTGTGTATGTGCACACATGTACACCTATGTGATGATGTGTGCACTTGTGGGTACATGTACATCAAAGGGAATGTATGGAAGCCAAAAGATAACTCTCAGGATCTGGTTTTCTCCTTGCACCTTTAGGTGGGTTCTGGGGATGGGATTCAGGTCCTAGGCTTCCACAGCAAGCATTCCTACTTGTTGAACAAATGCTTTCTCATTAAAAACAGAATTTTGTTAAAGGTTATTATATTGTTTTATTTAAAATTCAGTATTATAGCTGGAGTTATGGCTCACAACCATAATCACATCACTTGGAAGCCTAAAGTAGGAGAATTATGGCAACTTTGAAGCTAGCCTTAGCTAACTAGCAAATACCAGGCTAACCATGCCTACACAGCAAGATCCTTTCTCAAAATAAAACAAAATAATCAGCACACCCCCTTCTCAAAAAAAGAAAAGTAAAAGAATGCTTACCATGCCGAGCATTGGTGGTGCACACCTTTAGTCCCAGCACTCGGGAGGCAGAGGCAGGCGGATCTATGTGAGTTCAAGCCCAGCCTGGTCTACAGAAGGAGTTCCAGGACAAGCTCCAAAGCTACATAGAGAAACCCTGTCTCAAAAAACAAAAACAAACAAACAAAACAAAATGAATGCTTACCATGTATTCTGAAGGAGCCATAAACTCAATAGTAGCATTCTGAACTTCAGGCCTTCTGTGAGGTTCTCCATAAACTCTGGTTAAAGGGTTGTACATGAATTCTTCAGGAACTATGCAACACAAACAATATATTGATAAAAGAATTAAATCAATACCTTGCACATGGATATTTTAATTTACAGTGTTGTAATTAATTTAATCCAAGCTAAAAGTAACAGATTGACTTTTAAAAAGGGCTCCATTTAAACTCCTCCCACAATAGATGGCAATAAGAGGCTTTGCTGACAGCTATAATCACTGTGACTTTCCCCAGCACCGAATGTCCTGTCAAAATTATTTTTGTTGTTGTTGTTGTTGTTGTTGTTTTTGAGACAGTTTCTCTGTGTAACAGTCCTAGCTGTCCTGAACCTGGCTCTGTAGAGCAGGCTAGCCTCGGACTTACATTAAATGCCACTTGTTTTCCTAAATCTCACAATTGTACAAAGATTAACCTTCGACACAGAAGATATAAAGACTGGGTGCTCCCAGAAAACGAAGGTGCAAGTGTTTCAGGGTGAAAGCCAGGACGAATCAACAAGTTTCATTAATACCAATTGCCTTTTTACAACACCAGCCGCCTCAACTTGTTATTCATTATGCTCAGAGTTGTCACTGAAACCTAGCCTCCCAGTAATTGTTTAAATCTTTAGCCTGGGTGAGGTGATGCATGCCTATAATCCCAGCATGTGAGAGACTGAGGCCAGGGGTTCACCAAGTTAGGTGCCAGCCTAGGCTACCTAGCAAATAAATACCAGGCCAACCTGGGGTATAATGTGAGTCCCTGTCTCAAACATCATAGGGCCAGCAAGATGACACGGCTGGTCAGGGTAGCTGCAGCCAAGTCTAACAACCTAAGTTTGGTCTCTGGAACCCACATTGGGGATGGAGAGAACTGACTTCTGCCAAGTTGTCCTCTTATCTCCATGTGTATATTGTGGCATGTGGCATGTGGGTCTCCCACCCAACTACACACAAAGTAAATAAATGTGATTAAAAATTAGCAAATAAGTCACAACAACCACCACCAATCTAAAATCTTTATGTACTCAAACTATGTAGACTGCAATTTTTTTTTTTTTTTTTATTTTTTCGAGACATGGTTTTTGTGGCAGTCCTGGAACTCAATCTGTAGACCAGGCTGACCTAGAACTCACAGAGATCCACCTGCCCCTGTCTCCTGAGTGCTGGGATTAAAGGCATGCACCATTACCACCTGGCTGGGAGGCTACAACTTTTATCACAACTTCATTTGTGCATTACTGCACATATACTCAGGATTTTAAAGGTGAAGGTGGTGGTGCACATCTTTAATCCCAGTTCAAGACCACCTAGTCTACACAGCGAGTTCCAGGACAGTCAGAGCTACACAGAGAAACCCTGTCAAAAAAAACCAAAACAAACAAAAAGCCCAAAACAACAACAACAACAAAAGATTAGGTGAATTTAACACTATATATTTTTTCCCTGAATTTTTATAAAGTAGAGAATATACTTGGTTTTGCTTTGTAGCCCAGGCCAGCCTTAGCCTCTTCAAGGGCTCAGGTTACAGGTATGTGACACCACACTCAGCTATAGTCTCAACTCTTAATTAATTTCTTCCAAAAAGATATTTAATCTTTTTCTCTCCTGTCCTCTTCTCTCTCTCTCTCTTTTCCTCTTTCTCTCTCTCCTCTGTCTCTCTTTCTCTCTCTATGAGTCACGGTCTGCTCAGGTTGGCTTTGAACTCTCCTATATAGGCCAGGGATAACCTGCTGCCTCTGTCTCCCAAGTGCTAAGAATTCCAACTAATGTGATACTCTTCAAATATAAATTATGAAGTAGTTACTGACGGAGCACACCTCTTCTTCAGTCACTGATCACACTGCATTCAACTAACCTAGTACTGCCCCACTCTGTCCAAAAGCAGTGAGAGAATAGGGCAACTGGCACTTATGGACACACTTTCTTTTACCCTAGGAGGAAAATTACACAAATTAATTTCAAAACAAAATATTTATGGCTGGAGATATAGCTTAGCTGGCAGAGTGATTGCCTAACATGGAAGAAGTCCTGGGTTCAATCTCCAGCACTACATAAACTAGGTATGGCAGCATATACCTGTAATCCCAGCACTCGGTAGGAAGAGGAAAGAAGATCAGAAGTTCAAGGCATCCTTAGCTGTACAGTGATTTCAGACTAGCCAGGGATACATGAGAAACTGTCCCAAATAAAACAAAACAAAAAACTTAAATAATACTATGTACTACTCCACTTATATTCTCTATAATAAATGTAAAATATTGTCTCAAAATTATCTCATTTCTACCTGAAAGTAGTTATTTTTATGTATAAAGGCATAAAAAAGTTAACAGTAGCTACCTGAACTAAAACACTGATTATCTGTAGATCAAGTAAATAAAAGGGCTGTTTTTCTTTTTTTCAAGACAGGGTTTCTCTGTATAATAGCCCTAGCTGTTCTGGAACTCACTTTGTAGACCAGTCTGGCCTCGAATCACAGAGATCTGCTTGCCTCTGCTTCCTGACTGATAGAATTAAAGGCATGCACCACTACTTCCCAGCTAAAGGCTGTTTTTCTTGAGCTAGGCTTTCACCATTACTACCATCTTGCTCAGACTCCCAAATGGTTAGAATTAGAGGTCTTTGTGCTGTCTCTGTGTCTTTCTCAAGACAGGATTTCTCTCTATATATAGACCAGGCTGGTCTCTTACTCAGATCTACCTGCCTCTACCTTCTGAGTACTGGGATTGAAGAGGTGAACCTCCAGGCCCAACTCTTTTGTCATTTTGTATTTTTTTCCCTGGTAATGTGAGTCTTTTCATTTTCTTTCTTTCTTTTTTTTTTTTTTTTTACATTTTTTAAAAATTAGAAACAAGATTGTTTTACATGACAATCCCAGTTCCCTTGTCCCTCCTGTTCCCCCCCACCACTTCCCCCACAACTAAAACCCTACCTATCACATATCCTTTCTGCTTCCCCTGGATGGTGAAGCCTTCCATAGGGTGTCATCAGAGTCTATTGTATCTTTTGGGATAGGGCCTAGGCCCACCCCTGTGTGTCTTGGCTCAGGGAGTATTCCTCTATATGGAATGGGCTCCCAAAGTCCACACCTATGCTAGAGATAAGTATTGAACTTATACTTATTTTTATGTATATTTTTATGTAAGGGATAACTACAGAAGATCCCGTAGATTTCCGAGGTTTCCTCACTGAAACCCATGTTCCTGGGATCTGGATCAGTCCCATGCTGCTATCCCAGCTATCAATCTGGGGAGCTGACCTGATGTTCAGGTCAGCTGTTTCTGTGGGTTTCACCAGCCTGGTCTGGACCCCTTTGCTCTTCATGTCATTTTGTATTTTTATTATCTGGTTTTCTCTACATTGCGAGTAAAAATTAGACAGTGTTTCAAGGGGCTAGAGAAACAGCTCATCATTAAGAGTGTATACTGCTTTTTCGGAGGATCCCAATTCAGTTCCCAACACCCACATCAGGCAGTTTACAACCACCTGGTACTCCAGCTGCAGAGGGATCAGATGCCTCTGATCTCCAAGGGCACTTCGATTCATCAGGGACACATAATTAAAACACATTTTTTGTTTTTGCTTTTTTGAGACAGGTTTTCTCTGTGTAGCTATGGCTGTCCTGAAACTCACTCTGTAGAACAGGCTGGCCTTGAACTCACAGGCACTACCACCAACTGACATAAATATATTTTTTTAAGACAATGTTAATCACAAATCATACCATCATTGACTCGATAACATAAGTTACATTTCCACCTTCTTTGATCAAGAAAGTTGACAAAAGGGTTGATGTAAGTCCTGCATGAACGGCATCTCACAATTGTACTGGAGGTGACCACAGGTAATTGCTAGAGAAAAACAAAACAAAACAAAAAAAACAACAAAATAAACTAAGTTGTTAAAGGCAATGTTCATTAAGTTGAACAAGACATTAATCTATCCCTTCCAAATAACTAGCAAGACATTTTAACTTTGGAGTGAAACCTAGGGCAAAAAGTGTGGGCACAGGTTCACATCTGGGGCCGGAGTATAGGAGAAGCAGGGGAGGCAGCAAGTCTGAGGCCAGACTGGGCTACAGAGCAAGAGCTAATCTCAAAACACCACGAGTGGGAGTGGCGTCCACAATAAAATGTATCAGACAGGTCTCACCATGTTGCCCAGATTAGTTTCAAACTCCTGAACTCACATAATCTTTGTGTCTCAGCTCTCAGAGTAGTAAGTATATTCTAAAACAATGAGGAATGAAACTGTTGCATAGTTTGACTTTATATTAAGAGGCCTTAATTCTCTTATAACTATTATGAAGTTAAATGTATTAAAGCTTATCAACTATATTAGGAGTTATGGGTCAGGGAGCTGGCTCAGTGGGTAAAAACGTTTTGCAGTACAAGCCCGATGGCCTGAGTTTGATCCCCAAAGCCCATGTCAAAAACTGGATGGTGTGGCAAGTATCTGTAATCCCAACAATTCTACTGTGAGATGGGACGAAGACAGGAGAACCACCCAGAAAACCTTAGGCCAGCCAGCCCAGAGTTCACAGCACAGCACAGCACAAACCAGATAGACTGTCTCAGTAAGGGTGGAAGGTGAGATCTGACTCTTAAAAGTGGTTTTCTGACCTCCACCTGCAAGCATTCAAACTCACATATCTATATCATACATACACAGTAATAACAAAATAAATTTCTCAGTCTTCATATAAAACAAAACAACAACAACAAAAAAACCTCAACTCAGTAAGGGAAACCAAGCCTTGTGGCCCATACTTGTATTTCTAGCATTCCAAAGGCTGAGACAGGAGGATTCTTATCAGTTCAAGGCTAGTCTGAACTACATAACAAGCACAAAACAGTGTCTTTAAACAAACAAATATCAATAAAGGGGTTGCATAGTCTAACTTAGGTGTGCAGCACCTGTCCAGCATTTTTTATTATAATCCCCAGTACAACCAAAATTAATTGACCAATCAGACAATAAATCCTACCAACCACATGCTGATTCACAAGAGAATGAGAACACATTGGTCCCAGAGAATTAGGACAAACGTGATGTAAAGCTTTTTAGATTTTGGAACAACTTCTATTGTTTTATTTACATGCGAGCAGCAACTTTTTAGAGCAATTGACTTCACTCCAAAAGCAGCAGAGTGGAGAAGCTAGGGTAAACTATTTTAATGGTAATTAATAATTTAGTTAAAAACTAAAATTTAGGGTTTTTTGTTTTTTTTTTTTTTTTGCTTATTTTTAAAGAAGTATCTCAGGGGCTGGAGAGATTGCTCAGTGGTTAAGAGCCCTGATTACTCTCCCAGCACCCACATGGCAGCTAACAACAGTCTGTGACTCCAAGATCTGACACCCTTACACAGATATACACACAGGCAAGGCATCAATGCATATAAAATAAGAATAAAAAGAACATTTTTTCTTAAAGTATCTCAGTATGTAGCCTAGACTTGCCCTAAACTTAAAATCCTCCTGTCTTAGTTCCCTGAGTGCTGGAATTGCAAGTGTGCACTACTATGCCTGGGTACAATTTTTTGCTGTTGTTGTTATGTACATCTATATAGCATCCCTTGGGTTTTCCAATAATACTTCTCTTACCTTGTTCTTAAATTGTAATAAAATTGTTGTTTGAATTAGAAATCAAAAATGAAAACAACTCTGCCACACAACAGACTTTATATTCATTCTTACACTATTGCAGAAATACTTCACCACTTAGATAATATTCATAAAACATTTACTTCCTCTAAAGAAGCATACCACTAGGTCTTTGAAAGGATGGAGCAGCAGCCCCAAAGGAAGCTTGGCTTTATTCAGTAAGGCCTGAGTCTGAGGGATGCTAGTCAGCGTGCATCGAAATAACCTGTTGGGGGAGAAAATGCTCATGTCAACTGCTGCTAACATTATTTACAATAAAATAAAATTTAAAAGTACATATTTTAATCTTAGATCAGATTACAAATGAATCACAGACCTTAAATTTTATATTATTAAAATATTTAAATTGCCATGTATGCCACACATAACCATGCATCCAGGTCCCAGGAAGCTGAGGCATTAGGATTACTTTTTTGAAGTCAGCTTGGGCCACAGTGAGACCACATCTCAAGAAACTAAAATAAAAAATTAAATCAAAGACATACCATTCATAAAGAATAGTCTCATCTGGCTTCTGTGTAAAATAGTCTGAACTAATAATTAATTACTACCTTGGAATCAGTAGATGGTGACTCAAATCCTCAAACAAAAACTTTATTTTTTATTAATTCATTACTTAATATATTTATTTATTATTTTTTTGATGGGTTTTGGTTTGTCACCTAGACTGGTCCTGCACTTCTAGGCTCAAGTGGTCCTTGTATGTCACTTGACCAAACAGCTAGGACCACATGTGCACACTAGTACACAAGGTCAAAGGTTATTGAAGCTCGGTTTTACTAAAGCTTTTAAAAATATTATGTCAAAATAACAAATTTTGCAATTTATGAGTCTTTATTACATACATTTACATGATTTAGGGACTAAAGAGTTGAGCATAATGTCTTTGAATGTGGAAGACTAAGTCAAGAAGAATAAAGTTTGAGGCCAGGTTGGGCATGGTGGCAAACACCTTTAATCCCAGCACTCAGAGGCAGACAGGCAGATCTCTTCGAGTTTGAAACTAGCCTGGTCTACATAGTGAGTTTCATGATAGCCATGGCTACGTAAATAATCTCTGTACATTGGGATGTAGCTAATCTAATGATCATGAATATAATAATCTTATTAGAGCTAATAAAAGGAACAATCAATTCAAAGACATAAAGCCATTCGCTAGCCCACTTTTTTTTGTTTGTTTGTTTAAGTTCCAGGACAATTTTACTCGAGTTTAAAAGGAAACACCACGCCAGGCAAGCTGCAACTCTTATAAGCTGCCATACTGTTTAAGCTGGCTTAGAGGTCAGACTCATGGTGGACAAGGAACTACACGGCAGGCAGGAGGCTTCAGAGAAACAGTAAGGAAGTCCTAAGTGTTAGGGAAAGCATGCTAAAAACAGGGGTGACAGAAGAGGAGTCTTCACACTTTCCAGGGTAATTCAGAAAACGAATATACTTAGGAAGCAGCATGGCTGCACCCTCAGAGACTTCCATTTCTTTATTTAGAACACACAGAATTCAGGAAAGCAATAACAGTCCTATCTTAAGATATATAGTCTACCTGTACAGCTTATTCATAACACCTAAAAAGCATACCAGAAAACTTACAAACATAGATACTATCATAAGAAACCATATTTGAAGCCTTACTCTGGGTTACAGTTGAGTTTCTGGATGTCTTCATGCAAATTTGGAACTGGAGGTTGCAAAGGTATCGAGGGAAGCATATTTCTTTCTTGAAGAAGATTGACAATTCTTAGACCCTCTGGATGTAGACTTAATCCACTCATGCTTGCAGTTAAATGATTAGCACCTAAGGGAGTCTATAGACAGTTTCAAAGTGAATAACCTTTGTAGGTATATAGAGCTTTGTTAGAAGAGCATTGTCTAAACTCCTGGCCATGTTGAGGTTCTAGAGAAGCAAGCAAGTACAAATGTCTTATGAAATGAGACTGGAGAGATGGCTCAGAGGTTGGAGCACTGGCTGCTCTTCCAAAGGTCCTAACTTTAATCCCCAGCACCCACACAGTAGCTCACAACCATTTATGATATCTGGTGCTCTCTTCTAGCAAAGGCAGAACACTGTATCCATAATAAATAAAAATAAATCTTAAAAACAAGCCTTATGAAATATTCATTTTTATTTTAAATGGCTATAAAATGTTCAATGTACCATATGTATCTTGAAGCAAAAGTATAAAAAAATTTTTTTTTTTAAAAGTTTACCTGAGTAAAGGCCTGGGGGCCACTTGGGTAATTCAGGGAGGGTGGTGGCATTCCAGCTGAACTAGGTGGTGCTGTGTTCTGGTAGCCAGGTGGTAGGGAGGGGTATGCATATCCCACACTTCGGCTCATTTTGGTGTTCTGATTAATAAGCTGTGGTGTTGCTAGAAACAAGGTAACTTTTAAGTTCTATTTTATGTTCCAGAATACATAACACACCATAATGATCCATTAAATTATGAAAATTAAGCATCAATTCTTTTGAATTATAGTTTCATTTAAACAGAAACAATCACTAGTAACAAGTAATAGCAAGATCAATAGACTACAGCCATAAACACACAGAAACAAGTTCAGCATAGTTCATTTATGTCCATATCATGTAATAAATTTCATATTCAGGCTAAATTTCATTTAAAAAAACTTTAATGAATTCATCCTCAATGCACTTTAGGGGCTTAGGTACATGAATTTAAACATGTATATATAATTTATTAAAATGCACAATAAAGCCCAAAGCTCCATTTTAGAATGCCTGGAAGTAAAAAAAAATATTAACAGTGGGTACATATACATAAAAAACTTTTTCTCTTAGTTTTCTTCAGTGAACACATATACTTCTATAATCAGAGAAGAAAAATGTTCATAAGCATCTCACCCAAGAAGCCTCCTCCTTCAATTTCATCGTAAGTATTATGAGCCACCATAGATCCATTATTGGCATTTGATATGACACCTAAAAAGGAAATCCATCAACAAGATTTAAATAAGAATGACTGCTATAGTTTCCCTAAAAAATGAACTAATCTAAAAATTTAGAAACCCTTAAAAATATTTTAAATCCCAGCCTATCAAGTGTCAAATGTTGTGGTACATGCCTTTAATCCTAGCACTGGGAGGGCAGATGCAGGTAGACCTCTGTAAGTTTGAGGCCAGCCTAGTTTACATGGTGAGTTCCATGCCAAGGCTACATTGGAAACCCCTATCTCAAAACAAAACAACCACAAACATCAAAATCTGGTTAGAGACATGGCTCAGTGGTTAAGAGAACTTACTGCTTTTCTAGAAGACCTGAGATAGGTTCCCAGAACCTACATCAGGGAGCTCGCAAACATCTGTAACTCCTTGTGTCTAAGGGTACTGTACACATGTGCGCATACCCACACACAGACACATACTGAGAAATAATAACAAATCTTTTTGGTTTTTGGTTTGTTTTTCAAGAAAGGGTTTCTCTGTGTAGCCTTGGTTGTTCTAGAAATAGCTCTGTAGACCAGGCTGACCTTGAACTCACAGAGAAACTCCTGCCTCTACTTCCCAAATTCTGGGATTAAAGGCATGCACCACCACTGCCCAACTACAACAATAAGGTGATAACAATAAATGTTTTAAGGTGCCTATCATCAAGCATGTAGATGAACTGAGTTCATCATCAGGAAGGTGTGAAGGAATGAAACCATATGCTAGAAGGAGTGAACCAACTTCTGTAAATTGTACTCTGACTCTTGCATGCATATACTCACATACACACACTTAATAAAAATGTATTTTAAAATTAAAAAAAAAATAGCTGGGCCTGGTGGTGCACACCTTTAGTCCCAGCACTCAAGAGGCAGAGGCAGGTGGATCTCTGTGAGTTTTGAGGCCAACCTGATTTACAGAGCTACACAGAGAAAACCTGTCTGGGGGGGAGGGGGGCAGCGGAGGGAGATGACGTATTCCTGAGATGGCAGATATCCTAATTATTCTGACTAGATAGATCATCACATATTATACATCTATCAAACCATCACACTCCACCCTCTAAATATGCACCTTACATAGTAATTTTTAAAAAGTTCAAACGTGAAAATAAAAATTTAAATAATGGCAGGAGAAAGGCTAAGAATATGTCTTAATGACAATAGTAAAATTGGGGAGAGAGAGTTCCTCCGGGCCTGGAGAGATGGCTCACTGGTTAAGACCATGTACTGTTCTTGAATAAGACCCAAGTTCATTACCAGCACCTATGTCAAATAGCTAGCAACCTCCAATAACTTCAGCTCCGGGGTATTTGTTGACATCTATGCCTTCATCTGGCTTCCTCTGGCTCCTGAACTCATGTGCACATACCCACACACATAAACATATATTTAGAAATAAAAAATGTTTGAATTTTTATTGAAAAAAAGAAGAATATATCTTAGTGGTTGAATGATTGCTTAGCACACATAAATCCCTGGATTCAATTCCCAGCTCAGCACATAAAAAAATCAACCGGTGCTGGAGAAATGGCTCAGAGGTTAAGAGCACTGACTGCTCTTGCAGAGGACCTGGCTTCGATTCCCAGCAACCACATGGTGGCTCACAACCATCTATAATGAGACTGCTGCCCTCTTCTGGTGTGCAGGCAGAACATTGTATATATAAAAAATAAATAAAATCTTTTTAAAAAAGTATATAAAAAAAAAGAAAAATCAACCAATAAAAAGGAAGCTGCTGGGATGGAGATGGTTCGGCGGTTAAGAGCACTGGCTAGGGCTGAAGAGATGGCTCAGGGGTTAAGAATACTGCCCATTCTTCCAGAGGTCGAGTTCAATTCCCAGCAACCACATGGTGGCTCCCAACCATCTGTAATGTAGTCTGGTGCCCTCTTCTGGACTGAAGGGATACATGCAGACAGAACACTGTATACATAATAAATAAATCTTACAAAAAAAAAAAAAAAAAAAAAAAAAAAAAAAGAGCACTGTCTACTCTTCCAGACGACCAAGATCCAATTCCCAGAACCTACATGTTGGCTCACATTTGCCTTATAACTCCAGTTCCAAAGACCTTGACAGACTTCTAGGCACCAGGCATACATGTGGTGCAGACATACATGCAGGCAAAACACATAGCATATTAGAATGTAGGAGTGTGTGTGTGTTTAAAGAAAGTTGCTGGCTAGCTGCAGCACAATATTAGAGTGTTTGCCTAGCACACACAAGATCCTAGATTTGATGCTGAGCACCACAAAACAACAAACAAACACATGCAAGCTTCTAAAAATTTGCTTGTTGAGATATCATGCAGCATAGGCTAGCCTCCAAATTAGACTCATAAATGCTGGGATTACAGGTGTGTGCCAAATACACCAATGTTTCAAATAACTTAGATGCAGCTTTATGAAAAAGGAACATCAGTCTTGGAATCTTTTTTTTTTCCCTGGAGATTAAAGAAGGGTGATACAATATTCTAATGTGTCTAGAAGCAGGCTTCTAAAGCACAGGATGCAGTCCACATCTTCCTTTCCATCCTGGGCTGACTCTGAGCAGTGGCTTTGCCTTCCATTTACTTACCTTCCTGGTTGACAGTTGAATTCAGTGAAGGTGGGAATGCAGCAGCCCTAGGAGGTGCTTTCTGGGGAGGTGGGCCTCCAGCTGGAGGGGGCCCAGGAGGAGCTCCTGGCTGAAAAGTGGTAGGCAGAGGTGGATTCTGTAAGGGAAGTGCAGAACCTATGGAAACATGGGTTTTTCGTGTCATGTACGAACTTAAGACAAAGGTCTCCAACAGTCTTTACTAAAACCAAGCAGATTTCTAAATTGAAATTTTAAAATAAAAATAGCTACCAACAAATTAATAGGAATACAGTAACTTCCTGAATGACACTCTATGTGCAGTTTACATTTTATAACTCTTTCTTACCATGCTTCTTATCAGTCAGTTCTTAGTGCAATATAAATAAACCAGCAACCCATAATCTCAGCACTCAGGAAGCTGGAAGTCAATCCAAGCTGGACTGGAAGTAAGAGCTCGTCTCTACACAAAGTAGACACACACATCAGTACCAAATCACTTCTAGGGTAAACAGAATATTCTGATTATCTTTTTCACTAACTGATCATAAAAACTTTAAGAAGCCATATGGAATATACTAAGAATAAATTAAAATGAATAAAATTTGTGAAAAAGAATTTTTTTTGAGGGGGTGGTTGGAGATAGGGTTTCTCTGTGTAGCCTTGGCTGTCCTGGCACTCACTCTGTAGACCAGGCTGGCCTCAAACTCACAAAGATCCACCTGTGTCTGCTTCCCAAGCGCTGGGATTAAAGGCATGCACCATCACCGCCCAGCTATTTTGTTTTTATTATGGTATAACTTGTTAAAAATGAAATTATAGTGCATTCCTCCCTTGGTGGCTCTCTAATGTCATTATGGGGAGTTCCTTCTCACTTTCCTCTAATAAATCCATATTCACTCTGTTTAAAAATGAGATAATGGCCAGAAATAGTGGCACATGCCCTTAATCTCAGCAGGTAGGCAGAGAGAGGCAGGCTGATCCCTTTGAGTTTGAGGCCAGCCTGGTGTTCAAAGTAAGTTCTACAACAGCCTAGGAAACAAAGAGAAACCCTGTTCCCCTCCCCACCCCCCAAAAGAAGAGATTATGCTGGGTGAACACCTTTAATTCCAGCATTTGAGAGGCAAAGCAGGAAGATCTCTGTGAGTTCGAGGCCAGCCTGGTGTACAGAGCTAGTTCCAGGACAGCCAGGGCTGTTACTACAAGTTGTCTCTAACCTCATCTACACCATGGCATTCATATATACACTCACACAAAACCAAATAAGAGGCTCTTTCAGATGACCCAGGTTTGTTTCCCAGAACAGACACTGGGTTTACAACTGTCTATAACTTCTGATCCAGGGAAACCAATGTCCTCTTTTAACCTCTGGAATGGCATGAGGCATGCATGTAGTGCACTTACATAGAAAGATGCAGGCAGCTGAATGTAGTGGCGCACACCTTTAATCCCAGCACCTGGGAGACAGAGGCAGGTAGATCTCTGTGAGTTTGAGGCCAGCCTGGTCTACAGAGAAAGTTCCAGGACAGCCAGGGCTGTTAACACAGAGGAACCAGGTTTGAAAAACAAACAAACACAGATGCAGACAAAACACTATTGCACAAAAATCTAAATTTTCAAAGAAGATTATTTAATTTATGTGAATGTGTGTGTGCTTAAGTGTATGTATGTTCACCGTATGCATGCAGTGCTGGTAGAGGCAAGAAGAAGACATTAGATCCCCTGAAGCTAGAGTTATAGGCAGTTTTCAGTGCTATGTGGATGCTGGGACTTGAACTCAATTCCTTTGTAATAGTACACACTCTTAGCCATAGAGTCACCTTAGAGTCCCACCTCCAGCCATTTGATCTGTCTGTCCACCTATTTGAGATGGAGCCACATATACCAGATGAGCCTCAAAGTCATTGTATGACTGAAGATGATCTTGAACTCTGATCCTCCTGCCTTTATCTCCTGAGGACATTCAGCCATGCCTCATTTATGAGGTTCAGGAGAACAGGGGGTACACACCCAGATCTTCAGCTGGGCAAACACTCTACCAACTGAGCTCTACTTTCAGCCATTCTCCAGTTTTTTGAGACAGAGACTTACTATATAGCCTTGAACTCATGATGCTCCTACCTCAACCTCTTAAGTGCTGGATTTTATTTTTAAGATTTAGTTATTTTTATTTTATGTGTATGGGTGTTTTGCCTGTATGTATGTCAGTGAATATACATGCACTCAGTGCCCACAGAGACCATCAAAGGGCAAGAAATCTCCTGGAGCTGGAATGATGGTTGTGGGCTAACCAATGTAGGGGTGCTGGGAGCCAAACCTAGTTCCTCTATAAGATCAGCCAGTGCTCTTAACCACTGAGCCATCTCTCCAGCTCCTCATGTGCCAGAGTCATAGGCATGTATCCTCTATACCAGGTTCCAAGACTTAAAAAAGCAAAACAAAAACTCATTGTTTTTATATTTGTTAGTGACACAGTTAATACATTTTACTTATAGTAAACACGTATTTTACAAAACCAAAAGAACAAAGATAGCCAAATATGAAAACTTTGAAAAAGCCGTATTATACTGTTAAATTCTCTAGGACCAAGTGGAAAAAAACTTCGTTATTAATAAATCTTATTGATTAGCAAGAATTAATCAGTGTTCACTGGGAAGTAAAGATAAAGATTGCTGCCCTGCAGCTCCCTTATCAAGAAAGCACCATTCATCTATGACAGCACACACAATTTAAAAGAACAAAGGGCAAGGTGAACTCTCAACTCAGCATAATAGGAATCTATGGCCATGACACCAAAAGATGCCTTACCATAAAGCTGCAATGGCTTAATGTTTAACAAAACACAAGTTAGCTTACAGGTGTTTCTCATATCTTAGGACATTTTTAAATTCAGAATATGCTATATTTCATAAAAAATTGTTTAAAAAGTATTTCAAGATATATTTCTCTATGCAGCCCTGGCTGTTCTGGAATTCACTCTGGAGACCAGGCTTAAAGGTGTTTGCCACCATGACAGGCCATAAAAGAGACTTTTTACTGACAGAGTAATTCCTGTTTCTTCACTGCTGGGAATTGGTCCCAGGGCCTAGCACATGCTAGGCAAGTGTTAAATTGATCAATACCTATTTATAACATGAAGAGTCAGAGTTCTGGACTTGGCCTTTTCAGATCCGTAAAGGCTAATTAATGTGAGGGCAAAAAAGGCAGAACCCCCCCCCTCCAGAAAACAGAATGTGAAACTAGAAACTGGTACAACTTAAATTAGGCTTTTTTTTTTTTTTTTTTAGATTTTATTTATTATGTATACAGTCTTTGGCCTGCATGCCAGCAGAGGGCACCAGATCTCACTCAAGATGGTTGTGAGCCACCATGTGGTTGCCAGGAATTGAACTCAGGACCTTTGGAAGAACAATCAATGCTCTTAACCACTGAGCCATCTCTCCGGCCCTAGGCTTTTTTCTTTTTCTTTTCTTTTTTCATTTCTTTTAATGTCCGGTGTCAAGGGACGGTTAGGGTTTTATTATTATTATTATTACTTATTTTATGTGCATTGGTGTTTTGCCTGCATGTTTGTCTGTGTGAGGGTGTCAGATCTTGGAGTTACAGACAGTTGTGAGCTGCCATGTGGGTGCTGGGAACTGAACCCACGTCCTCAGGAAGAGCAGCCAGTGCTCTTAACCCCTGAACCATTTCTCCAGCCCTTGTTTTTAATGAGTTATTTCCTGTGTGTATCACACATGTGGTGGTCAGAGGACAACTTGTGGAAGTTAGTTCTAGCCTTCTCTCAAGTGAGCAGTGTAATGGGGATAGAAGAAACTTATGTTATCAACGGTGATAATGGTGCTTCTTAACCCACCTAGCCATCTCATCACTGGTGTGTGTGTGTGTGTGTGTGTGTGTGTGTGTGTGTGTGTGTGTGTGTGTGTGTGTGTGTGAGAGAGAGAGAGAGAGAGAGAGAGAGAGAGAGAGAGAGAGAGAGAGAGAGAGACAGAGAGACAGAGACAGACAGAGACAGACAGAGACAGAGACAGAGAGAGAGAGAAATTGTGTGTGTGGCTTTTGTTGTTTTGTTTTTTGAGACAGGATCTTATTCTGTACTCTAGGTTGGCTTTAAACTCATGGCAATCTCCTGGCTTACTTCCAAGTTACAAGTATTAGAGGTAGGAGCTGCCATACCCAGTTTGATACTAGAGATTTTAGTTTCATACTATCAAGTACAAGATGAGAATATAGAAATTAGAACTGAGATTTTAGAGAGCTATATATTTATTTTACTTTCATTTTAATAGTTTATACAGCCTTCCCACATTCTCATTCTGTCTCTTTAAAGATATAATCTTGGCAGGCTGGCCTTGAATTGTGATTTTCCAGCCTCAGCCTACCAAGTGCTGGGATTACAGGCCCATGCTGCTGTATCCACACTCCCAAACCCTTGTTTTTTATGTGGGAATGTTCAAAGTTTAAGTACTTATTTGTTTTTCTAACCACATTGATGCTGGAGTCAGAGTGTTCTACCTTAGGGCTTTTGTTAAGGCCAAAGAAATTTTAGGTTATTGATCATGTACCCTTTTCACCAAGGTTATACTTATTTATCTTTTTTTTAAAGATATATTTATTTATTATGCATACAACATTCTGCCTCCATATATGCCTGCACGCCAGAAGAGGGCACCATATGTCATTACAGATGGTTGTGAGCCACCATTTGGTTGCTGGGAATTGAACTCAGGACCCTTGGAAGAACAGCCAGTGCTCTTAACCTCTGAGCCATCTCTCCAGCCCCTTATTTTAACGAGTTATTTATTTTAGAGGCCGGGTCTCACTTTGTAGCCCTGACTGGCCTGGAACTCATTATACAGATCAGGCTAACTTCAACTCATAGAGATCCAACTGCCTTTGCCTCTTGAGTGCTGTAGTTGATTGGTTATTTATTTGAGATGTTGCCCAGGAAGGCCCCCAAATCCTAGACTTTTGAGCAACTGGGAAAGTAGATGAAATAGTTTTTCATTTTCTCTTAGACTTAATTTTATTATTACTTGTGTTTGTGTGTCTGTATGTATATGATACCCAATGTCTAAAGAGGGCATTGGATCTCTCAGAGCTGTAGTTTATAGGTATGTCCAGACCACTTGGCTTATTTACTACATGAATACTGAGATCTAAATGCCTGTCCTCATAACTGCACAGCAAGCACTCTTAACAACTGAGCCATCTTTCCGGTCTTTAAAATAGTTTTTTTTTATTATTATTTTTTAATAGTTTTTTTTTGTTTATTTTTGTTTTTCGAGACAGGGTTTCTCTGTGTAGCTTTGGAGCCTATCCTGGCACTCGATCTGTAGACAGGGCTGGCCTCGAACTCACAGAGAACTGCCTGCCTCTGCTTCCCAAGTGCTAGGATAAGCACTTTTACCCACTGAGCCATCTCATCAACCTGAGATCTTCAGGTTTATTCTTTTTTTTTTTTTTTTTTTTTTTTTTGCAAAGCTTGAAACTCTATACCCAGTAGACAACAACTCCCCATTTACCCCTCACCTCGGGCCCCAGTTGCTACCATGCTACCTTCTATCTCTGAAAATTTGTCTATTTTAGACACTTTATGTAACAAATACATTGTCTGCCTTTTCTTTTGTAATTGGTTTATTTCACTTAGCACCAAGCCCTCAAGGTTTATCCATGTTGTAGCATGTAATAAACTTTCCTCCTCCTCCTCCTCCTCCTCCTCCTCCTTCGTCTTCTTCTTCTTCTTCTTTTTTTTTTTATATATATTTTTCGAGACAGGGTTTGTCTGTGGCTTTGGAGGCTGTCCTGGAACTAGCTCTTGTAGACCAGGCTGGTCTCGAACTCACAGAGATCCACCTGCCTCTGCCTCCCATGTGCTGGGATTAAAGGCATGCGCCACCAACGCCCGGCTGACTTTCCTTCTTTTAAGGCTAGTTCCTGGGACGATTGGCGGAAAGGGTGAGATCTTCAGGTTTATTCTTAACACATACTCTGAGGAAATGAACCAGTAAAAACTTCCAAATGAAATGGCTAATATCAATAACCATTTCCTTTTGTTCATATTCCCTTAACTGTATACAGATATTTCCCATCAAGCATGTAGCTTGTTAGTGAAAGTGATCTAATAGGGGTAGAATGGAAAGTACTCGAGACTGATTGAAAGTCCTGGCATTTGCTAAGCACACATCTGCAATTTAACCATATTCCCATGTCTCTGTAATTACTGCATGCCTGTAATCCCTGCACTAGGGACATCTTTAGTTGCATAGTATCCAAGGACAAGGGTGGTTCAAACTAAAGCACACCCTGTCTCCCCAAAGAAAAGGCTGAAAGAAAAAAAAGAGTACAAGCGGTGGAGCCTAGACCCTTTAGTTCACTCTCCCCATGACTGTTATCATGTCAGGGCACTAATTTAAATTATTTTCCACTAATAACTAGGAGTAACTTTTATTAAATATGTATTATTTTCTAGGGCATCACCAAACCTCTTTGCCTGTGTGCAAATCCCAAGTGCTAGGGTTTAAAAAGGCATGTGCCACACCTGCCATCTTTTAGGTCTATGGAAGTGACTACACAAAAACCTAAGTCCCTGGAAATCTTAGAAGAGACTGAAAGAAAAATAGCTTAGAGAACCAGAAGTTAAGACAGCATAACAAGACCTTGTCTCCTTAAAAAGGAAAGAAAAATAAAATACCTATGAAGCAAAAGCAGTAAGAATTCAGGAATGTAATGTAAGCAATCTATTAACATAAGATATAAAAAGAAACTTATTTAAAAATTGCTGGGTGTTGGTGGTGCACACCTTTAATCCCAGCACTCGGGAGGCAGAGGCAGGTAGATCTCTGTGAGTTCCAGGCCAGCCTGGTCTCCGGAGCGAGTGCCAGGATAGGCTCCAAAGCTACACAGAGAAACCCTATCTTGAAAAACCAAAATAAATAAATAAATAAATAAAATAAAAATTAATTGATTTTAAAAACCATCTTTCTATAAGGCTTTGTGTATTCAGTGCAAATCTAAAGGTGCAAGTTTTATATTTCTATATTTCAAACATTCCTCAGTACCTGGCTTTATGAAGTTGGTTTGAAGTGCAGGGTCTCCAGAAGAAACATACTGATGATGTGCTGTTAAATTTGTATTTCCAGACATAGTTGGTTGAGCTACATGAGGAAAATGGTTAGTCTGTGGTCCTGTAGATGTATAGTTATATTGCCAATTCAAAGGTGGTGGGTTGGCTCCAGGAAGAAAGCTACCAGAAGGCATTGGTGTAGCAGCTGGGTTCTGAGAAGGAGATGGTGGCATTTGGGGAACAGGACCACTGTGAAGTGAAGGTGGTACTGGACTGGAAGCCACAAGTGGTCTATTAAGAGTCTGTCCAGATCCCTGAGAACTACCATAGTTCAACTGTGCAGAGACTGGATTCAAAGTCTTTGCTGGCATTGGACGAGGGTAGGATCCTGGAAGTTGGTAATCATATCCTTGGCTTGATGACACTTGTGATGACAGCAGTGTATTTTGGACAGGACCTTCAGATAAAACAGAAGGAAAATTAGTCTTGCAAAGAGATATAACAATATTTTTAAAGATACAATGATGGGGGACGTCCTTCTGTGTATACGTTTGTCTTATTGGTTGTTGAATAAAGCACTGTTTGGCCAATGAGGCAGCAAGTTAGATGGGACTAGGAGTCAAGGAGGATTCTGGGAAATGTCGTAAAATCTTGTGATCCAGGAAGGAAATGACATAGCAGGCAGACTCAGAATATAAGCAGGGACAAGAAGGAAGTCGTGTTCTTCCTCTTCCTCCTGCTCACTGCTCTGGAGCCACCCTGTGATCCCAGGAAGACAGGACACCCCCCCCCCCCCCGGCATCCTCCATAAGTCTTATGATTATGGTTGATAATTAAGACTGAGCTAGCAGATAAGAAATCTCAGTCATTGGCCAACAGCATTGTACCTAATGTAAAAGTCTCTATGTGTTATTTGGGGCCCTAACTCAGCGGGTGGAACTCAGGTGGCTTGGCAGAAAGACTTATCATTACAATGCAATAGGGGCTGAGAGTGTGGTTCAAACAAAAGATCCTGATGTCAATACCCAGGAGCAGGGAAGAATAAGTACAGTGCTCAGAAAACTTATGCAGAAGGACTGTAAATGTCAAGATAGCCTGGGCTATCAAAAAAATCAAAACGAGGGCCTGGAGAGAACATTGGCTCAGGAGGGAAGAGCATGTACTATATGCTGGGCATGGTGGCACGAGCCTTCAACCCCGGCACTAGGGAGGCAGAGGCAGGTAGGTCTGTGAGTTTGAAGCCAGCCTGATCTACATGGTGAGTTCCAAGCCAACCAGGATTAAACTGGGAACAGTGGTATACACTTTTGTTTGTTTGTTTTGGTTTTTTGAGATAAAGTTTTTCTATGTAGGCCTGGCTGTCTTGGAACTCACTCTGTAGACCAGGCAGGCCTGGAATTCAAAGATCTGCTTCCCAAGTGCCAGAATTGTGCACCAGTTTATGTATGTTTTTCATCCCAGCACTTGGGAGGCAGAGGTAAGTGGATCTCTGGAATTTCAAAGCTAGCCTAATTTACATATAGAGTTCCAAGACAGCCAAGGGCTACAACAGTGAGAATCTGTCTCAAAACAAAACACACACTCACACACAAAACCAACAAAATATTAATTATTATTACACTCAAGAGCACTGGCTGCTTTTGCTGAGGAGCAGGGTTCAATTCCCAGCACCCACATGATAGCGCAAAAGCATCTGCAACTCAGTCTCAGAGGATCCAATGCCCTTTTCTGGCCACTAAGGGCAACAGCTATATGACCTACATGCAAGCAAAATGCCCATATACATAAAAACACAAAAGTAAATAAGTAAATAAATAAATAAATAAATAAAGTGGTCTTATTAAATTTCTCCTTAAAATGTTATGTTCAGGGGCTGGAGAGATGGCTTAGCAGTTAAGAGCACTGGCTATTCTTCCAGGGACTACCACCCAGCCAGCACAAGCTCTTAAAAGTCATATTAAGAAAACATACATGGAACTGGGCGGCAGTGGTGATGCATGGCTTTAATCCCGGCTTTTGGGAGGCAGAGGCAGGTGGACCTCTGTGAGTTCTGAGGCCAGCCTGGTCTACAGAGTGAGTTCCAGGACAGGCTCCAAAGCAATACAGAGAAATCCTGTCTCAAAAAACCAAAGAAAGAAAAAAAAAAAAAAAGAATGAAAAAAAAAACATACATGGTTTGGGCATCATGGTACATGCCTTTAATCCAGCAATTCCCAACCTGAGGGTCTCAACCCTTTGGGAGTTGCATGACCCTTTCACAGGGACCACCTAACACCATCAGAAAATACAGCTATTTACATTATGATTCACAAAAGTAGCAAAATTACAGTTATGAAGTAACAATAAAAGTAATTTTGTAGTTAGGGGTTCCTGTAACACGTGAAACTGTATTAATGGGTGTCAGTATCAGAAAGGTTGAGAACCACTGCTTTAATTCTGGCACTTGGGAGGCAGAGGCAGGTGGATCTCTGTGAGATGGAGGCCAACTTGGTCTACAAAGCAAGTTCGAGGACAGTCAGGGCTGTTACACAGATAAATAATGTCACAAGAAAGAAAAGAGAGGTAACACGATAAATGAAAGACCCAGAGACAGACATCGGGGTTCAAACTTCAAGGTGAAAATTAGAAAAGCAAAGTAGGCCATTAGCTCTTACCACTACCTCAGGCTGAACGGGCTTCATCATGGCTATAGAATCCTGAGACTGAATGTTTTCCTTTCCTCAATATGGCTGGAGAAGGAATGCTGATACTGAGAGACCTCCCTAATGCTGGGATTAAAGGTGTGTAACCCCAGGTGCTGAGATCTCTTTGTGTGACTGTTTAGGACTAGATCAATCTTATGTAGATCTGGGTGGCCTTGGACTCAGAGATCCATCTATTTCTTAAGCCCGAGTCCTGGGATTAAAGGTGTGTGCTTGGCTTCTATGGCTTATGGCTGATTTGCTTTCTGAATCCTCAGGCAAGCTTTAATAAATCATAAGTAATATATCACCACAAAGAGAAGTGAAGAAAGAAAAAATGGAAAGAAAGGGAAGCAAAACATACATGTTTAATAATTATATGCACAGACATTAACTTTGAGCTGCAGAGACGGTTCAGTAGATAAGAAAACTTGACATGTCATCATGAAGATGTAAGAACCCCCGGAAGCTCAGGCCTCCAGAATCTTTTCCCAGGACCGAGACCACCCCAATCACCATGAGGAAGCGGAAACTTGATGCAAACAGCAAGAGGCTTTAATGAAAGGAGGACGTTTGTACAAACGGGCTCTCTCAGCATGCAGGCTAGAGAGCAGCCCCGTCCCCCAGCACACAGGGGTTTTTAAAGGCAAAAACCACAAGCTTAGGGAGGGGAGTAACCAAAATCATGGGTTCCTAGGAGGCCCTTTCTTTGTCTTGAGGAGAGGGCTGGGAATCAGATGGCCTCCTGACCCACCAGTTGTAAAATCTGCAGACCTCAGGATATGTTTATCTTGTTTGAGCAAATGGTAGCTATCTCTTTGTTTCATAGGGACCCTTAATTGTTAATTATTGACACATTGACCAGTGGGGCAATCTGTTTCCTCCATGAGCCCCTCGGGGAGGGTAGCCATCTGGGAATTCTTGGTACCCAGTTATCTTAAGGCCTTGTAAGCTGGTAAATTCCAGGCCCTAAGTCATAGTAGTGGTCTTAGTTTCTGGGTTAGGCTGCCCTACATTCAGTTTGGAGAGTTTCCTTATCTGGGCTATATTTCTTTGCTAATTTTTAAGTCTTTCAAAGACTAGAGTCTAGCACTCAGAGAACAAGCCAGGTATCCCACAAACACCTGGATTCCAGCTATGGGGGATCTTAGGTCTTCTTCTGGCCCCACATAGGCAAAGGTGCACATACACACACAAAAAAAAAATAAATCTAAAACCTGACATTTATTCAACATAACTGCCACTGGAGAATGGAAATTGAAAACTAAAACAAGACAACCACTCAGACAAATCAGGTGGTTAAAACAAAAAAGAGGTGCAGTAGCAAGTCAGCATGCTAGTGGGAATATAACTCATGCAGCTACCACTCCTGCTGTCAGCATTTTAAAGTTACTGTATGATCTTGCAATCCCCTTACATTGCACAGTAACTTTACACAAATGCTCAGAGCAGCATTGCTGACAATATCCATGGTGCTGCCATGCTCCCCACCATGATGATAATGGACTAAGCCTCTGAAACTGTAAGCAAGCCCCCAATTAATGTTTCCCTTTTTAAGCATTACCATGGGGAGCTGGTGAGATGGCTCAGCCATTAAGAGCACTAGCTGTTCATCCAGAGGTCCTGAATTCAATTCCTAGCAACTACACGGTGACTCACAACCATCCATAATGACATCTGATGCCTTCTTCAGACAAGCAGACAGAGCACTCATAAATAAATATATTTTTTCAAAAGTTACTTTGGTCATGGTGTCTCTTCATAGCAATGGAACAGTGACTAAGACAGAAGTTGGTACCACAGATGGGAGTATTGTGTTATAGGCCTGACCATACTGTTTGTTGGGAGGAATCTGGAAGACACTGGGATTCAGACTAGAAAAGCAGTTGGACACTTTGAGCAGGGCTTAATGGGCCATCCTAATAGGAGCATGGAAGACAGTGCTGAGGGCAATTTGAACGATGGGACCCAGCTCAAGAAATTTCAGAGGGCAAGAGGCGCAGTAAGTGACCTAGAGACCATTCTTATAATATTTTGGCAAAGAATGTGGCCACTTCTTGTCCTTCTTCTAAACATCTGCCTGATCTACAATGAAAAGGAGCAAGTGAGGTAGGAAGAAATACAACATGTACAGTTTGAGGAGAAAAGGAGCCCCAGGGAACTGTAATGGGGCTAAGTCCAGTGCTCCAGGAAAAAGGTTAAAGAAAAGCTAAATGGAATAAAGCTAAATGGAATAAAGAGAGTGGTGACCTCAGGGCAAGACCTCACCCAGTTAGGCTTCCAATTGTGAAAAGGAATTAAGGAAAAGCTTAGGGAGTAAAGCAAACCACAAACAACAGAAAGCTGGTGCAGATATAACTGAACAAGGGGGTCAAATTTCAAATTCTAGCCCCATCAAGTAGACAAATTTGGCAGCTTTGGCCATGTAGTTCTAGCTTTAGAGTCAAGGATACAAGAAAGGTGTTATGGAATCTTCCTCCAAGGCTAAGGAAAGCCGTTGAGACCATGTGTGTGTGTGTTAGGGACGTCCCTGCATGGATGCCTAGAGAGACCACTGTGTGAAGCTGTATAGGTGAAGCCTGGATTTCACCGAAGATTTCAAAATGATGGAGATGCCAAAATTCATGGGATACCTGCTAAAGAGAGCTACACATCAGGTGTGGAACCGGCAGTCAACAAAGCTGAAAGGAGTTGGAGACCTGAAGAGTGCTTTGATTATAGACATAAAGATGCAGACTTTGGAGTTTGCCCCATTGGTTTTAGATCTTACTTTGGCCCAGTATTTCCTCACTATGATCCTTTTCCTCCCTTTTGAAATGGCAATGTATATTCTGTGCCATTGCAAATTGCAAATATGTGATCTGCTTTTTTATTTTGATTTTATAGGGGCTTACAGTTTAGAGAACCCCATAAGTCTCAGAAGAGACTTGAATTTCTTGTTTTGTGTAGCTGTCGCTATCCTGGAACTCACTCTGTAGATCAAACTAGCCTCAAACTCAAGAGATCTGCTGTCTCTACCTTCCCAAGTGCTGGGATTAAAAGCATTTGCCACCTCAGGCGTTGGTGGCGCACGCCTTTAACCCCAGCACTCGGGAGGCAGAGGCAGGAAGATCTCTGTGAGTTCGAGGCCAGCCTGGTCTCCAGAGTGAGTGCCAGGATAGGCTCCAAAGCTACACAGAGAAATCCTTTCAAAAAACCAAAAAAAAAAAAAAAGCATGTGCCACCAACACCCAGCTGAACTTTAGACTTTTAAGCATCACTGAGACTGAAATATTGGGATTTTTGAAATTGGACTAAATGCACTTGCATTACGATATGGCTACAAGCTTATGGAATCCAGGGAGTAGGATGTGGTGGTTTGAATAATAAGAATGGCCCCATGTGCTCATACATTTGAATGCTTAGTCATCAGGGAATGGCACTATTTGAGAAGGACTAGGAGAAACCACCACCACCACCACCAACAGCAAAAAAAGAGTTGTCTTGGTCATGGTGTCTCTTCACACACTAGAACTGTGACTAAGACAATATCCCCAAAATGGAGAGAATCCCCACCATCAGCAGAAGGAGGATAATCCTGTGAAATTTGTCATAAAAATAAAGCACTAATCAGCTATAGATGAATAAACCTTAAAAATACTACTACATGTTGGGACTGGAGTTCAAGCTCAGAACAGCATCTGCTGCTATGTATGAGGCCCCGAGTCCACTTCCCACCACCACACACACTATCTTTTAATTGCAAGAAGCCAGACACAGGAGGGTGTGATTAGACATGTATTATATAATTAACCTATATACAATGTCCAGAATAGGAAAACCCAGACACAAAGGCCGATTCATAGTTGGGACACTGGAGTGATGACTAAAGGATTTTGATTGTCTTTGGAGGTATTCTGAAATTTGGGATACTGAGATGGTTCCTTGGGGAAAGGCCATTTGCTATATATAACAGTAGAAGAGAACCAACTCACTAAAGATGTCCTCTGCCCTCCCATGTGTCCACCATGGCATGTGTACAACCCACTTTACACGCACATGAGTACACACACACACACACACACACACAAAATAAGTAAAATAAAGTGTTGTGGGGTTTTTCTTTTTCTTTTCTTTTCTTTTTTTTTTTTTGCGCTTTATTTTATTTATTTATTTATATTGGTTTTTTGAGACAGGGTTTCTCTGTGTAGCTTTGGAGACTGTCCTGGAA
This sequence comes from Cricetulus griseus, assembly GCF_003668045.3. Lineage (NCBI taxonomy): Eukaryota > Metazoa > Chordata > Mammalia > Rodentia > Cricetidae > Cricetulus > Cricetulus griseus. The sequence goes on from NC_048600.1 coordinate 66,022,813, forward strand.
CTCACTCAGTAGACCAGGCTGGCCTCAAACTCACAGAGATCCACCTCTGTCTCTGCCTCCCTGAGTGCTGGTATTAAAGGTGTATGCCACCACTGCCCATCAAAAGTGTTGTTTCTTTAAGTCTGCATACCAATACCAGGTGCAGTAAGTAGCTCATGCCTATAATCTCAGATTTCCAGAGGCTGAGGCAGGAGGATCTCTGTGACCTCAGAGTATGAGGCCAGCCTAAGCAACAAAGGCCCTGTAGGTGGTGGTCTTCCATACTACATACCTGGTCATTGTCATAAAACTACCCCATCCTATAGATGTGATGACCTTCAAGGTTGCTGAAGATACAAAAGTTCTAAGATGGTTGCCCTTCCCCATGCCCTGCCTGCTCTTATGGATCTGGCACTCATAGGAACCATTACCAATGTTTCCTCATGTACTGTGAACTGCCTACCAAATTACTGCATCCAAGCAGGAAGGACCTGGGATTCACTGATAGAACCAATCAGAAGCACAGGTCAGAAACCTGGACTTGGTACTGCATCTGAAGCAACTTGTAAGGCTGAATCCTTATTTGACCTGAAGAATCTGGTGGTATCTCCAGGTGGATGGGGTCGTAACTGAACAAGACAGGTTGATTGTAGTTGTTTCAGTTGGTGTCCACTGACAACTGCATGTGCCCAAACCCCAGGGTAGTCACAGGAGACCTGTCTGCTGTGTGAGAGCAAGCAGAGAGAAGCAGTGTTTGTTCCTTTACTCCTGACCTCTTCATAGCACCATTGTAATTGTCCTTCAGGAGGGAGTGCCCCTCCCTCCCCCACAGACCTCACAGGTGCTTGGAAACAACTGCAGTGACATTCCATTCACACAACAGTCCCTTCATAGCAATCACTGGGCACTCCATTATCTTAAAGGAAGTCTGGGAGCAACAACTATTTCTCAAAGTCATTTGTTTCCTCTAATTACCTACCTACTTCTCATTTCTCTAGTAAGATGGCATTAAAAAACCTTAAATAAGTAGCTGGGCATGATGATGCACACTTTTTATTTCAGTGCTAGGGAGGCAAAGGCAGGAGGATCTCGGGAGTTTGAGACCCGCCTGGTCTACATAGTGAGTTCTAGGATAGCCAGAACTACATAGCTAGACCCTGTCTCAAAAACCAAACCAAACCAAAAATAAATACCCTAAACACTTTTCCCCCAGTTTTTGTATTAAAAAATATTTTATTACTTTAAATTATGTGTATGTATCTATATATGGGTACCCACAGAGGCCAGAGGTGTTGGATCCCCTAGGGCTTGAGTTATAGGTAGCTGTGAGCTGCCTGATGTGGGTACTAGGAATAGAACTTGGATCCTCTAGAAGAGCAGGAAATTTTTTTAACTACTGAGCCATCTCTGGTCCCATGGGATTTAGGATTTTGGTTGTTTGGTTTCCTTGTTCTTTGTAAGACAGCATCTCATATGCCCTAGATGGTCTTACATTTGTTATGTAGGAAAGGCTGGCCTTGAACTCCTTGATTCTCTGCCTCTACCTGCCAAGAGTTGGGACTGCAAGCATATGTCACCATAGCCAGCAAACATTTTTACTTTATTAACCAGGTAGTCATCTGTGGCTCTTATTAGGAACAATCTGGGGAATGTGTGGGAACAAAGGCTGTCTTAGCTAGGGTTTCAATTGCTGTGAAAAAATACCATGATCATGGCCACTCTTTTTGTTTTGTTTTTCAAGACTGGGTTTCTCTGTGTGTAGCCCTGGCTGGCCTGGTTCTCATTCTGTAGACCAGGATGCCCTGATCTGCCTGCCTCTGTTTCCCAAGGACTGGGATTAAAAGGTGTGTGCCACCACTGCCTGCCTATGGCTACTCTTATACAGGGAAAACATTTAATTGGGGCTGGCTTACCAGTTCAGAGGCTAAGTCCTTTATCATCATGGCAGGAAATACAGTGGCAGCACAGGCAGACATGGTGTTGGAGAAGGAGATGAGATCAGCAGGCAGCAGGAAGAGAGAAATACACTGGGCCTGGCTTGAGCATCTGGAATCTCAAAGCCCCCAGTGACACACTTCTTTCAACAAGGCCACACTTCCTCCAACAAGGCCACATCTCCTAATACTGCCTCTTTCTATGAGCCTATCGGGGCCATTTTCATTCAAACCACCACAGAGACCAAATTAGACAAAGAAATAACAAGGCAAAAGAGGGTGTTGTTCAGTATAGAAAAGTGCTTCACCCTGATGCTACCTGGGAGGCCAGTACAAGACTGATCCAGCCCCCTGAACATGGATGCCAATAAGGAGGCCTCTGCACTCCAGGGAGCCTCTGGAAGTGGATTAGCATTTTTCCCTGGTGTAAGAAGGGACTTTGAGAGCCCATCCCACGTGAAGGGATACACTCTGGCCCTGGACACATGAGGAAGGGCCTAGGCCCAGCACAGGAAGATTTGGTGGACTTTGTAGAGCCCCCGTTGAGGGTCCTACCCTGCCTGGGGAGTGGTGGGTGGATGGGGTGGGGGGTAGGTTGAGGGTGGGGGAGGAGGGATGGGGGAGGGGTGGGAGAGGGAGAAGGGACTTACATGTGAAACAAGCTTGTTCCCTAACTTGAATTAATAAGAAAAAGAGAAAAAAAAGAAAAAAAGAAAAGTGCTTCACATTCATGCCAACAGCAGCTTCAGAATCAAAGAGGAACTTGCAACAAGGGCACAAATTGAGAACCCAGGTCTAACCCTACTAAATTTCTACTCTATAAGACTCATGGAAGCCAGGCATGGTAACTGTGGTAATTTGAATATAATTGGCCCCCATAAGCTCATGGGGAGTGGCACTAATAGGAGTTGGACTTTGCTGGAATAGGTATGACCTTATTGGAGGAAGTGTGTCACTGTAAAGGTGGGCTTTGAGGTCTCTCATGTGCTCAAGCCACACCCAGTGGTTCAGATCACTTCTTGTTGCTCCCCCCTCCCCCGCCTTGATCAAGATGTAGGACTTTCAGCTCCAACACCATGTGTGCATACGCACAGTCATCTCCCACCATGACAATAATGGACTAAGCCTCTGAACTGTAAGTGAGCCACCCCATTAAATGTTTCCCTTTATAAGAGTTGCCAAGGTTGCTGCAGTTGGTGGCACACACATTTAATCCCAGCACTCGGGAGGCAGAGGCAGGTGGATCTCTGTGAGTTTGAGGCCAGCCTGGTCTACATACTACATACTAAAAACAGGGAGTTCCAGGACAGGCTCCAAAGCCAGAGAGAAACCCTGTCTGGGGTGGGGGTGGGGTGGGGGGGTGAGGGGGGTGTTGCCGAGGTGATGGTATCTCTTCACAGCAAGAGAAACCCTAAGACAGTAACTCACACTTGTAATCCCAGTACTTGGGAGACAGATACTATAGGACTGCTGTGAGTTGGATGCCTACCTGGGCTACATACAGTAAGAGACACTGCTTCATTCCTCCCAACCTGCCAGAAACAAATAAATAACTCAACAGAATCCCAGAAGAGCACCTGGAAGAGTACATGCCTCATGTATTAACAGTTCACATAGATTTTAGAATGGACTTTAGAAACCAATGATTTAAACTGGATGTTATGACATACATCTGTAATTCTAACAATTTGGAGGCAGAGACAGGAGGACTTCATCAAGTTTAAGGGCAGCCTCTTTCTTTCTTCTTTCTTCCTCCCTCCCTCCCTTCCTTCCCTCCTTTCTTTCTTTTTGGTTTTTCGAGACAGGGTTTCTCTGTGTAGATTTGGAACTCACTCTGTAGACCAAAGGCCAGCCTATTTCTACATACCGTGTTGTAGCCAACCATGGCTACAGAGTGAGTTTCTGCCCTGAGAGAAATGGCAGTGGCAGCACAGGGGTGGGGAGTATACATACAAACACATACATACAGATGTTCAGACAAGTTTTGGTAACTTAGGAAGACACTGTTTAAAACAAAGTTTTAAAAGAAGGGAGGAATGCCTGAATATGTTAGCTCTATGACAGCGTGCTCATTAGCTATGTGAGACCGTGTGCTCAATCCCCAACAACCCCAAAACAAAAAACTCACTGATACAGATAACTTTTAGAACAATTAATGTCATTATTATTCATAAATCAAACATAAAATGAAAAAGAATCCTTCCGATAGTATCACACCAATTAATACAAAAATTATGACTTATATATTTCCTTAGTAAGCCTAGTAAACAGTTAAGAACACACTGAATTAACTACTTCTTTCACATAAAAGTCCATGTAGAAGAAAAAGGCTGGTCCTGGCAGTTCAGGCCTGTAACTTGGGAGGCTGAGGTAGGAGGACTGAATGTTCAAAGTCTACCCAGGCAACAGAATGAGATCAAGGCCAGCCTGATCAACTCACTGAGACTCTCTTAAAATTTAAAAACACAAAAAGAGGTAGAACGTTGCTCACCCAAGTACACATGGAGCCCAGAGTTTAATCCTCAGTATCATAATAAATAAATAAATAAATAAACAAAATGTAAAGGAAGCATATATGTGCCTAATGGTTTTTCTTAAAATTCTAAGTAGGACAAAGACTGAGGGCCTTTTCATTCTTCAGCCATTCATTCACTAGTACATTATATACTGAACCACTACTTAGCAGGCAGTTTATATTGGCCAACTATCGAACATGAAACTAAATGAAACACTAATTTTAAATTAATTCAGAGGGGCTGGAGATGTGGCTCAGTGGTTAAAAGCACTGGCTATTTTTACAGAGGATTTGGGTTCAATTTTCTGCACCCACAGGGTAACTCACAAACCTGTAAATCTAGTCCCTGGGAATCTGGCAACCCAGAGGATCTAACTTAGTACCTCATCTCACATCATTAATCAAATACATTCTTTACCTGAAGAATTTGTCAACAAAATCAAAACAAAAGGAAAGAAAAGCCAGTGGCATATACCAATAACCACAGCATTTATGAGGTGGAGGCCGGAGGACCAAAAATTTACAGAAATCTTTGTTGCATAGTTAATTTGAGCTCAGTCTGAGCTACATAAAATCCAGTCTCAAAAAAACAAACCATGCTGAAGAGGTGGTTAAGAGCATTTGCCACTCTTTCAGATGACTAGAGGTCAGCACCCAGCACTACATCATGTGCCTCACAGCTCCATGTCACTCCAGCTCCAGGGGGTTAGACACCCTCTTCTGGCCTCTGATGGTACATCCTACACACACTCACACACACACACACACACACACACACACACACACACACACACACACACACACTCACACACTCACTCACACACAGACTCATACACACTCACACACTCACGTAGACACCCTCTTCTGGCCTCTGATGGTACATCCTCAACACACACACACACACACACACACACACACACACACACACACACACTCACACACACTTTCTGTAGACTCTTCTGGCCTCTGATGGTACATCCTACACACACACACTCACACACACACACACACACACACTCAAGCTCCTGTGTGTTGAGGATATAGTTCAGCAGTAAAGTGTCTGCCTAGCATGCTGAGAAACTTGGGTTTGCTCCTCAGAACCATAAAACAAAATAGTAACAAAAGGAGAAAGAAAGTGCCAGGCGGTGGTGGCACACACCTTTAATCCCAGCACTAGGAAGGCAGAGGTAGGTGGATCTCTGTGAGTTTCCTGCTAGTCTGGCCTACAGAGACATCCAGGGTTACACAGAGAAACCCTATCTTGAAAAACCAAAAAGAAAAAAGATGGGGAAAAAAGGCGGAAAGCAAATTCTGAGAATCAAAGTTAGGGTCAGAGCAATCTCAGGATCTACAAAACATTTATGAACAGTGAGAGGTTCAAGATTTAGCTTAGTGATAGTGTTTGTCTCACAAGCATAAACTTGTTCAAGATGCTTAGGTAGACATAGGAGGAAGGAGAGAAGAAGGACTATGAGACTGAGGGATAAAAATGACGAAAGAAAGAAAGAAAGAAAGAAAGAAAGAAAGAAAGAAAGAAAGAAAGAAAGAAAGAAAAGCCCATGGTAGGACAGAATGGACTAAATAGTAATGAAAGAAGCACTCTTAAAAATTGTCAGCAAATGTTGGTCATGGTGGCACACCAATAAAAAAACAAACAAACAAACAAACACCTTTAATTCCAGCACTTGGGAGGCAGAGGCAGGCAGATCTCTGTGGGTTTGAGGCCAGCCTGGTCTACAGAGCAAGTTCCAGGACAGCCAGAGCTGTTACACGGAGAAACCATGTCTCAAAAAACAAAAAACAAAAGCCAGCAACTCTTTGCTGTAGTTATAGGTATATATCTAAATAAGGAAACCAAAAATAAGGCTCTGATCCCTGATTCCCACACTAATTCAAGGATCTGAGTCCTGGAATCAAGGAGAAGAGTGGGTAAATAATTAGATGACACTCAGCATGCCATTGGCAAGTGCCTGAGAGCACTGTACCTGAAGAGCGAGTGCTAGCTCCTGTTACTATGTCTCTCTTTCCAAAGCCCCTAGTCAATCAGCAGAGAGAGAAGCAGTTCAGTAGCTACTATATGCAACAGTGTTACATTCTTGGAGCTTTACTTTTTTTTCTTTTTGGCAATACTGAGCATTGAACCCAAGCCTTTGTAAATGCTAAGCAGGTGCTTCACCACTGAGTGTTATCTCTGGCCTATAACATTGTAAGTGCTTACAGAGGTACACAAAGGATTATGGAAGCTCAGTTTCTGCCCATTCTGAAAACAATAAATGGAGCTCAGCTGCAACAGCTAGTGGGAGGGACTAGATACCACCTTTATTCAGAGCCTATTTCTGTATAAAGACTGCCTATATATGGTTAAGAGCACTTGCTGCTCTTCCAAAGGGCACCATTTCATCTGCAAGCACCCATATCAGGTAGCTCACAACTGCCTGTAACTCCAGCTCCAGGGGATCTGATGCTCTCTTTTGGTTTCTGAAGGCACCTTTACACATGACACTCACACACACACACACACACACACACACACACACACTTTAAAATAAACAAAAGGTGGGCAGTGGTGGTGTACACCTTTAATGCCAGCACTCCAGAGGCAGAGGCAAAGGCAGGCAGATCAATGTGAGTTCAAAGACAGCTTAGGCTACAAAGCAAGTTTCAGGACAGCCAAAGCTGTTACACTGTTCTCTGTGTAACAAGAAACCAAAACAAACAAGCAAATAAATAAATTGAATTATATAAACTGAAAATATACTCCAATATTACTATGAATAAATCAATACATATTCACTGAATTGAACTGCAAACACCTGACTCTAAAACTTTTTTTTTTTAAAGATTTTATTTATTATGTATACAACATTTGGCTTCCATGTATATCTGCACACCAGAAGAGGGCACCTGATCTCATAACGGATGGTTGTGAGCCACCATGTGGTTGCTGGGAATTGAACTCAGGACCTCTGGAAGAGCAGCTGGGGCTCTTAACCTCTGAGCCATCTCTCCAGCCCCCCTGACTCTAAAACTTTTGTTCAACAAAATTGGGAACTTTTTTTGTTTTTGTTTTTTTTTTGTTTGTTTTTTTCAAGACAGGGTTTCTGGAACTCAATCTGTAGACCAAGCTGCCCTTGAACTCTGAGATCTGCCTGCCTCTGCCTCCTGAGTGCTGGAATTAAAGGTGTGCACTACACCTGATAGGAACTTTTTTAAAAAAAGCATTTTTAAGTATTTTTTGTGTATCTGTGCACCATGTGCCTGCCTGGTGCTCACAGAGGCCAGCAGAGGGCGGGTACCTACCCTGGAATTTAAGTGGTTGGTTGCGAGTCATTTCTCTTCAGCCTCCCAAACTAGTAATTCTTAAATGTGCTAGACCCTATGTGGGCTCTGAAGTCACAGGGCTTACAAGTTGAGAGAGGTCAGCTACTCTTTTACAAAATTATAGCCTACCAGGGGAAGGAGAAAGGAGACTGTCCCTCTCAGCTTCAGGGCTATAAGTAAAGGGAACTATTATGTAGACGTCACACAGAAATGAAGTTAATAAACCTTTGGTCTCTTAACTGCCTTGGCAAGTTGGTTTAAAAGCTAGCAAAGGAGGTACAGAATGCCAGGAGTCTAATTTCCCTTTACCCTTACTATTGATAATCAGGATGAGATATCAGTTTAAGTTGTCTTGCAGCCTCACTAGCAACATTTTGCAATGGAAATATGTATACACAAACCAGTATTAAAAACCTGGGGGAGCTGGGCGGTGGTGGCACACACCTTTAAACCCAGCACCTGGGAGACAGAGGCAGGTGGATCTCTGGGAGTTGGAGGCCACCCTGGTCTACAGAGCTAGTTCCAGGACAGCCAGGGCTACACAGAGAAACCCTGTCTCGAAACAAACAAGAATCAACCCTACAACCAAGGGAAAAAAAAAAAAAAGCTGTTACATTTTCAGTTACATGACTCTACTCCTTACTTTTATTGGCCACATTTTTTTCCAGCTCCTACCACACTAAACCACAATCACCAGTTCCATATCTAAATTCCCAAATGGCTCTAAACAGCCCCCACATGAGTGCTCTCTTATTCTCTTATCCACAAGGTCAGAATGTGAATGTGCAACAGGTGCATGTTTAGCTTTGACCAAAAAAACAAATTAAGTGGAGTCATGGAAATTCCTGCTCTGTAATTCAGGCACTGGAGAAGCTCAGACAGGAGGATTGTCACAAGTTTCAGGCCAACTGGAGATACAGAATGAGACACTGTCTCAGAAAACTAACTAATATCAAAGAAATACCTCCAGCACAGCCTATCATACTAATTAAATCCCTGCAACCTTTCAAAAATCCTGACAACTATACATGCATGTAAACTCACAGGCATATTTGCATAATTTGCCATTTAGGTGCAATTTATAAGAAAAGCCCACACCTGAGACACCTTGCTTAATTGTTTTCACCTTAAAGGGAATGGCTTCCTCTTCTGTGCAAATGTTACTATCATAGAACAAAATGTAGTTTACATAATCTGTTACTATAAACTTAAGAACCAATTCAAGTTAACTTGTCAATACTTCTCATTTCTGCTGCCCTGCCCACATAGCTGCCTACCCACAGACATTTGTAAGGGTTATAAAGAGCCCTCTTTGTAAGGAAAACAGTAGTAGTCTTCTTTAAATGCATTGTAACCAGCAATTTTAGTCACGGGCTATTTTCTCCAACTTCAATGGGCACAATGAGTACTTCAGTATTATTCTCCCTGTCTTCTTCTTTGTAGGCTAATTTGTAAGTAGGCAGAAAATGTATCTTTATTACATCAATTAAAATACGCTTTGCAATTCACACTGTAGAAAAGCTCCAGGAATCCTAGAAGGGGTATCACAAGAAATTCTCATGCCAAATGATAAATTATAGTACCAGATGTACACTCTCCTCGGGTTTGGAGTGTTGTGTCAAACTACGTCCTAAGTGAAGAAGAGGACTCTCGAAATGAACCCTACCTAATCTTCCATCCATTTGGTTCTTCCACAACCGAAAGACTGCACAGGTGGCCCAGGGACCGCTGTAGAAAGATCCTTGGAGAAAGATCACTGGAAGGATGAGTTAAGTCCCAAAGGGGTCTTCCAAAGGCGGAGTCGTTCATTCATCTCCGCAAACTCGGACTAACAAACACGACCCGCATCCCACTGCTCTTGGATCTTACAGACCTCAGAAGAACCCTGCCCTCCAGGACACCGGACTGAGGTGGCGCGGAGGGTGATGACACTCAGATACTATGACCTCCCTTGTAAGGCAGTTCTAAGGAACTGATTTCGTCTGCGGTTCTTTTTCACCTCTTGTTTAACTCAGACACTGCATACCGCAGGTGCTTACTGTTTGCTGGCTGAATAAATACTTGTGAAACAGTTGTTTGTCGCAGACGATGCATACCGCAGGTGCTTACTGTTTGCTGGCTGAATGTATAAATACATGCGAAACACTCTCCCCAGCGCGGGTCTGCAGGTGCACCTCTACCGCCATTCCCGGGGTCGAGCCGTCATCCGACACTCCCCGTGACAGACCGGGCCGGGAGATCCTCCCGGGCCCGGGTGCGGGCTCCGGCCCTGGCCCTGGCCCTGGCCCTGGCCCTGGCCCTGGCCCTGGCCGTGCCGTCCTCCCCGCCCCCATGCGGCACTCACCGTTGGTGTAGGGAGACCCCGAAGCCGAGGCAGCCCCGTTCTGGGCCTGGAGGCCGGCTGCGGCGCCGCGGGCGGCCGGGATCCCGGGCTGGGCCATGGCTCCCGGGCTTCTCAGGACAGGACGGAGTCGTCGGGGTCGACCGCAGAGCGGAGCCCAGAGCTCGAAGAGGAAAGCCGAGGGAAGGGACCTGAAGGCCTGAGAAGCGGAGCGCGCGAGGGCGGCACGTCAAGGCCGAGGCATGGCGTTTCGGTCTCCTCAGCCCGCCGGCGACCACGACCCGGCCTGGGCGCGGAGAGGCTCGGGAGTCAGGCCGGCGGGGCCGCAAACGCCGGGCTCGGAGGCGCCAGCCGAACCTGGAGAGGAGGCAGGCCCTGGGCGGAGCCGCCGGCCGCGCAGGCACAGTGGGGACACGTGGCACTTCCGGTTCCGGCTGGTCGCTCTCTGTCCCGGCGGAGCTGCCCCGAGGCCACCTGACAGTCCCGTGTCCCGGCCCGGAGGACCGTGCACGGACTCGCCTGCCACGTCACTGACTCCGCCGCCCACCGGAAGTGGCAAGTGTCGCCACTACGAAAATCCCCGGCGTGGAGAACGTCACCTCCCTGACAGATGATCGGGGCTCTGAGGGAGGTGTGGACTTTGAGTCGCCCTAGTGGGGTAGGACAGACCCGTCTCCTGTTCGGGGATTCTCTGAGGATTACCTGAGACAGAATGTCATCGTCTGCGGTCGAGACCCAGCCACCCCTAGTGACTCAGTCGGTGCCTTGCCGGGTGTAGCGTGCAAGAGAATTTTAAAAAGAAATGTTAAAACACGTGTGTATGTCAGTGTCATGGGCCGAACGTGGTAGCAAATGAAAGGCCGAGGCAGGGGTGTTGCTCTGAGTTTGGAAGCGGCCTAATCAAGTCTGCCAGGGCTGGAGAGGTCAAGGTAATATTGTGTGATGTTAAGGAGGAAGCTTTTTCTTTCCAACTGGAAGATTCAGAGGTCATTTTAATTTTGAAGTTAGCTTGCTCGTAGCATAGTCACTCCGGAGCATGGATCAGCACTCTGCACTCTTCCTTTCCCAATGTTGACAATGGAATCCAAAGTCCTAGAGAAGCACCCATTTTCCACTGAGCTACACAGCTTCTAACAGCAAGTATTTAGTTAATATTGAGGCTCGGGGCCTAATAACATATTTAAATAGTCATTTTAAACCAGAGGTGGTGGTGTACTTCTGTAGTTGCAGATACTGGAAAATGAGGCAGGAAGATGTTGAATCCAAGACCAGACTGGGCAATTTAGCAGGACTCAGTTTCTCAGAAAAGGGATAGGGATGTGGGTTACTGGTAGAGAGTTGGCTTATCCTGAGTTCAAAAATTTAAAGACAGTTTTAATTCCTCTTCTGAGAGTTTACATTTAGGGAAATAATTCAGACTTCCTTTCTGGGCAAGTAGTTTGTGGGCTTTTAAAAATTTATTTGTTTTGCGCTCTCTCTTTCCAGCAGTGGACCCCCCCTCTCTCTTCTCTCTTACTCTTCTTCACTTACACTCTCTCTTTCCGGCAATCGACCTCTCTTCTCTCTTACTCTCTGCCCTGCTCTATTCTTCTATTCTTCCCCCTCTCGCTCTTCCATCCTATAATAAACTGGTTAATGTGCAAAAAAAAATTATTTGTACTTTCTACCTACAAATAGATTTCTTAATTTTTTTTTCTAGGCAGGGTTTCTCTTTATTGTTTTGGAGCCTGTCCTGGAACTTGCTTTGTAACCCAGGCTGGCCTTGAACTCACAGACCTGCCTCCTGCCTTCCGAGTGCTGGGATTAAAGGCTTGCGCCACCAACGCCCAGCGACTTTTTGACTTTTAAGGCCAAAGAGAAGTAGAAACTGGTTGGTTACACAACATAATTAATGATATCAGTAGTGATCTTAGCTACCTTCATTCTACTTCGGTTTTTCCTGCTCCAAGCAGATGACAAAGTCCTTCAAAGATGTGTACTGCTGATTAAAGTGTCATGCTATGACAATAGTTTCACAACGTCAGGGGAAAGTACATCTTACCTAATTCATTAAACATCTAACACCTGCCGTGAAGTATACCTAGAAAAAGAGCATAGTCTGAAACTGTCAGACCCAAGAAGCAAGCAGTAAGTACATATAAAAAAATTTATCCTCCTAGACTCCATCTTTGAGGTAGCAGCTTTGGTGTCCGAGGTTTAGTTGCCAACATGCAGCTCTCTGTACGTGCCTAGGAACTACACACCCTCGAGGTGACCAGCCAATAGAAGGTCACCCAGATCAAAGCTCATGTGGTCTCACTGGAAGGTATTGCCCTGGAAGTTCAAGTAATGCTTTTGGCTGGCTCGACGCTGGAGGATGAGGCCACCCTAGACTAGTGTGGCACAGAGGCCCTCACCTTTTGGGAAGTAGCTGGCCTCATGCCGGGAGGTAAAGTTCATGGTTTCCTGGCTGGTTCTGGAAAAGTGAGAGGTCAAACTCTCAAAGTGGCCAAACAGGAAAAGAAAAAGACGACAGGACAGGCCAAGCGGCCAATGCTGTACAACTGTGGCGTTGTCAACGTCGTCCCCACCTTTGGCAAGAAGAAGGACCCCGATGCTAACTTCTAAACCCTATTATGATTCTGGCACTCTAATAAGTCCACTTTGCCCAGAAAAAAAAAATAAATGCTTTTGTCAGGCGGTGGTGTCTGCCTTTAATCCCAGCACTTTAGGAGGCAGAGGCAGGCAGATGTCTGTGGGTTCAAAGCCAGACTGGTCGCCAAAGTGAGTTCCAGAACATCCAGAGCTGTTATACAGAGAAGCCTGTCTTGCAAAATAAATGAATACATAAATAAGTATTTATCATCCAGCCTGTCATACAGAGTGAGTTCCAGGACAGCCACAGCTGCACAGAGAAACACCGCCTCAAAAACAAAACAAAATCAGGAGTTAGAGGCAGGCATATCTCTGAGGCCAGAGTTCATGGTTTCTGGTCTACAAAGTTCATGGACTAGTCTACAAAGCTACACAGAGCAATCCTGTCTCGAAAAACCAAATAAATTACAAAACCTATTCTAACCTTGATTTTATTATCATTTGCCCCATAACCACACTAAAATATATTTTCTGTGAGTGAAACAACTTTTTGCTTTATTTTGTTTGAAGTAGAGTTTCTCTGTGTAGCCTTTGCTGTCCTGGCACTCACTTTGAACTCAGAGACCTACCTGTTTGTTTCCCGGTTGCTGAGATTAAAGTCATTTGCCATCACCCGGCTTCAACTGTTTTTTGTTTGTTTGTTTGTTTTTCTGTTTGTTTTTTGTTTTTTTGTTTTTTGTTTTTGAGACAGGGTTTCTCTGTGGCTTTGGAGGCTGTCCTGGAACTAGCTCTTGTAGACCAGGCTGGTCTGCAACTCACAGAGATCCACCTGCCTCTGCCTCCTGAGTGCTGGGATTAAAGGCATGGCCACCAACGCCCGGCCCCTTCAACTGTTTTTTTTAAAGATTGCTTTAAAGTTTATTTTCTGTATATATGAGTGCCTACAGGGAAGTATTTTACACCATGTGGATGCAGTGCCCACAGAGCCCAGGAGAGGGCGTTGCATACCCTGTTGCTGGAGTTGAGGAAATTGTGAACTCCCTGATGTGAGTGATAGAAAAGGAACCCTTGGTCCTCTGTGTAAGAACAGCCAGTGCTCTTCACTGCTGAGGCATCTCTCTATTCCTCTCCCCCTTGTAACAAGCTCTAGGTAGGCTTCTTTAGTATGAAGATGCTTTTAATCAAACTTTGACCTAAGAGCAACTATGACAACAACCCAAACATATCTAAGAACAGTAAAACAAACAAAAAAACAGAGCAACGATGAGCGTTGGTGGTGCATGCCTTTAATCCCAGCACTCAGGAGGCAGAGGCAGGTGCATCTCTGTGAGTTCAAGGCCAGCCTGGTCTCCAGAGCGAGTGCCAGGATAGGCTCCAAAGCTACATAGAGAAGCCCTGTCTCAAAAAAACAAAAACACAAAAACAAACTACAAAAAAAAAAGAACAAGAACACAAGTCTTGCTTTAAAGAGAAAAATAGAACTCAGAAACTGAAGCTTCATGAGGTCAGAAACAAAAAGGTCACACTTCAAAGAGGTAAATGCCATGGTTTCCAACTTCCCTTGGTTTAATGTTCTCTTTATATTCAACTCCTTTGGAATCTTGGTTTGTTGACCTTGGCTCAGTGGTTTGATTTGGTTAAATCATTCTTTCTTTGAACTTTGGCCTGTTTAAGCAATATCTGTGTGTTCAAATCTTAAAAAGTACATAATCTCATTGGTTAAATCAGATAGCTATAAATAGTTTGCTAATAAGTAAACAATTTTGTTTCACTCCCTATATTTCTCTGTTGCTATTATTAACCCCAAACTATGGTTAAATCTCTGAATACTTTTAATGTTTTCAATTAGTAACTTCAAGATACTGAGGAGAGCCGGGCATTGGTGGCGCAAGCCTTTAATCCCAGCACTCGGGAGGCAGAGGCAGGTGGATCTCTGTGGGTTTGAGGCCAGCCTGGTCTCCAGAGCAAGTGCCAGGATAGGCTCCAAAGCTACACAGAGAAACCCTGTCTCAAAAAACCAAAAAAAAAAAAAAAAAATACTGAGGAGAAGCCAGGCAGATTAAAGCACTTGCTTTAATCCCAGCACTCTTGGCAGAGGCAGGTGGATCTTTCTGAGTTCAAGGCCAGCCTGGTCTATAGAGCTAGTTCCAGAATAACAGGGGTACACAAGGAAACTCCTGGAAAAACAAAAACAAAAGAAAAAGATTTGCTGATACTCATAAGTAGACTGAGGCTCACAATAGGCTCCTTTGCCTGAGTACTCAGAATTGTTAGATTATCAGATGTTGAAATCAATACTTTCAGGAAGGGGCTAGTGTAGAGATGGCTTTGTAGGAAAAGTGCTCAATGCCAAGCCTCATGACATAAGTTCAATCCCAGGAACTCTCATGGTTTAAAGAAACAACTCCCTGCAAACTTATCTCTGACCTCCAAGAACCCATAGTTATACATGCGAGTGTGCACGCGCACACACACACACTTGAGAAAAAATACATATTTTTAACATTGTGTCTTTCACATCATGCATCTCCATCACATTCATTTTGTCATCCCTTTGCATCCACCCTCTGCCCTTGCAACCTCCCCCCAAAATGAAATAAATTTAAGAGAAAAAAAGAAGAAAAATCAATCTCATCATGGAAGTTGTAGTGTGACACAGTGAGTTAAATAATAAACCCTTTAATCCACACATCTTTACTTGCAAGTGTTCATTGCAGAGTCATTGGTCTGGTTCAAGGCCTCTGGTTTCTGCTACACTATCAATGTACCCCACTGGAACTCCTGCTGTTGCCCTGTGTCATGGAGATCCTGCAGCTTTGGGTCACATGCTCCAGAAGATCACTGATGGGGTGGATGTTGGGATGGGCCAACTCATAACCCTGGTTCTGAGCCTGGGTAGTTGGCAGGATTGGTCAGCCCACCAGCTCTCACTTGTCCTCACCACCAGGCTGAGCTCTTCTGCACTGCCCTGGTGAGTTCACCCATTGCAGAATGAGAAGAGGGTGGGGCCAGTTCTCAGGGTCAGTTCTCCTACACCTACACCTTCAGGGTCAGCTTTGTGTTGCCCAGGTGTGATGTATGGCCCACTCTCCCAGTTGGTGCGGTTGATGAGGGGCAGGGACAGCTCTCCCACTCTTATGACCTCAGGGCAAGCTATCTCACCTGCCTCATGCGTTGATAGGGTGGGTGGGAATTTCTCCACCACATGACAGATGAGTAATGGGGACAGCCTCCCATGCTCACAACTTCAGGCTGGCTCACCCACAACTCCACCAACAGGGTTGGCTCTACCTCAGGAGTTGATGGGGGTGGTATATTTTTTAAAAGGGCAAATTACCAGTCATGTTGTTGGCCTTTAACCTCAGCACTTGGAAGACAGAGGCAAATCTCCATGAGTCTGAGGCCAGCCTGGTCTACAGTGAGTTCCAAGACAGCTAGAGTTGTGTAGAGAGACTCTGTCTCAAAAAAAAAAAAAAAAAAAAAAAAAAAAAAAAAGCCGTTTGTGGCTCAGACAGAAAGATTTTCAGTTGTAGATGTTTGTATAGATATAGATGCTCATTCTCTGAAACTTACTTGCCGCTCCATTTTAGAAACTGTTCCTTTGCCCTCATTTGCATGTACCAGGACACCTGTTTGTATGTGACATCAACTGCCATGAAGCACAGCCCAAGTAGAATCATCTCACAGCAAGCCAAAGAGCTTCCTAGCTCTTGGGAGACTCCCTTAAGACACAGCACTCTCATTACCTGCCATGTTGAGTTTGCAGCACCCTGGACTTGAACTTCTGGAATGTTTCATCTAGATTCTTTCTCCCTGGTCCATACCCCAAGCTCCAGGTGTAGACGCTGTTTTACCTCCAGGCATTCCAAAACTGTTACTCCTGCTTGCCCAGTCAGCTTAAAATTCCTCTCTAAGGTTCTTCTTATCTCCTGCAGAGTAAACCCAGAAGTCCTACCCACAGCCTTCCAAGCCCCTCATGACCCAGCTTTGCTACCTCTCTGCCCTCACTCACATCCAGCTAAGACAGTGGTTCTCCACGTTCCTAACACTGCGACCCCTTAGTACAGTTCCTCGTGCTGTGGTGACCCCAACCATAAAATTATTTTCACTGCTACTTCATAACTGTAATTTTGCTATTGTAAATATCTGTGTTTTCTGATGGTCTTACGTGACCCCTATGAAAAGGTGTCATGACCCACAGGTTGAGAACCACTTAACTAAGATAAATAATTTTTTAAAAAATTAAAAATCCAGCAGCTGTGAGAATAATTGATAAAAGGGGAGGACTAGAGCTGTTTTAACTGGGGACCACCAATGACAGCGGCCTACAGTACTTTGTGTAGAACAGAAATGAAAGTGTATTTGTTAAAACTTTGATGGGGCAGTGGTGGCACAGGCCTTTAATCCCAGCACTCAGAAGGCAGAGGCAGGCAGAGCTCTGTGAGTTCGAGGCCAGCTTGGTCTACATAGTGAGTTCCAGGACAGGCTCCAAAGCTACACAGAGAAAAACCAAAACAAACAAATAAACAAAAAACTTTGGACTTTGCTCTCTTTATCCCTGCTAACCACATGAAACCTTACATTGTATTTTTTTTTCCTCATACATGATTCCCTGTCTCTCTTTTCCTATTGACCCAGCCCAGGCCCTGGTTACCTCTCACCTGCCTGACTGCAGCTGCTTCATTGCCAAATTTTCTCAACTTTCATTTTTGACTTGTTCAATATTACCTGTGTACTGTTACCACATGAAACCTCCCCAAACACAGTTTCCATCTATGGTTTTCCTTTTCGGGTCAAAACCTCTCAGAGGTTTGGATTTTTTTTTTTTTTTTTTAAGATTTTATTTATTTATTATGTATACAGTCTTCTGCCTGCATGCCAGCAGAGGGCGCCAGATCTCATTCAAGGTGGTTGTGAACACTGACTGCTCTTCCAGAGGACCTAGGTTCAATTCCCAGCAACCACATGGCAGTTCACAACGGTTTAACTCCAGGATCCAACACCCTCACACAGGCAAAACACCAGTAAAATAAAAAAAGAAAAAAGAAAAGAAAAAGGAACCTCATAGACAGATCTCTGAGTCTGAGGCCAGCCTGGTCTACATAGTGAGTTCCAGGACAGCCAGAACTACACAGAGAAACCCTGTCTCAGGAAGAAAGAAAAGGGAACCTCAATTGAGAAAAGGTCCCCCACCAGAGAGAACTGTTGTGCATTTTCTTGATTGATGGTATGGGAAGCCCTAGCCCATTGTGGGTGGTACTATACTGGTCCTGGGATATAGAAAAAAAAGCAGGTTGAGAAAGCCAGTAAGCAGCATTCTTCCACATCCTCCATGGCACCTTCATCAGCTCCTGCCACCAAGTTCCTGCCCTGACTTCCCTCCATGATGAGCTAAAATAAATCCTTTCCTCCCCAGGTTGCTTTTGGTCATGGAGTTGTTGTTTTGTTTTGTTTTGTGGGATTTTTTTGGTTGTTGTTTCTTGTTTGTTTGTTTGTTTTGGTTTTTTGAGACAGGGTTTCTCTGTGGCTTTGGAGGCTGTTCTGGAACTAGCTCTTGTAGACCAGGCTGGTCTCGAACTCACAGAGATCTGCCTGCCTCTGCCTCCTGAGTGCTGGAACTAAAGGCATGCGCCACCACCACTGGGCTGGTCATGAAGTTTTTATCATAGCAATAGAAACCCTAACTAAGATGGTGAGACACTCTGTCTCAACCCATAAGGTGGGGAGGCTGGGGAGATGGCTCAACGGTTAAAGTGAGGACCAAAATTTGGGGGCCGAAGGGAATGGCTCATAGAGCAAGAACTTACTGCTTTTGTAGAGGATTGAGTTCAGTTCCCAGCACCCACATGGTAGCAAACAACCCTCTGTAACTCCAGTTCCAGGGGATCCAACATCTCTTCATGCCTCCTTAGGCTCCTACATGCACACAGTACACATAGATACACTCTGATGCAGAGTGTGTGTGTGTGTGTGTGTGTGTGTGTGTGTGTGTGTGTGTGTGCGCGCGCGCGCGCACACACACACACATTGCTTTTATTTATTTATTTATTTATTTATTTATTTTGAGGCTGTCCTGGAACTAGCTCTTGTATACCAGGCTGGTCTCGAACTCACAGAGATCCACCTGCCTCTGCCTCCCGAGTGCTGGCATTAAAGGTGTGCGCTATCAACGCCTGGCTCACACATTGCTTTTAAAAAGAGGACCTGAATTTGGATCACTAGAACTAATATAAATGTTGTGTGGGCATGGACTCTTAGAAGGCAGAGACAGGGATGCCCAGGGAAACTAGCTGTATCATCCAGCTCTAGGTTGAGAGACCCTGCTTCAAAGAGTAAGGTAGAAGAGTAATCCAGGATTATTTCTGACAGTCAGTTTGGAGCCTGCACATGTGTGCTCCCTCATACATATGAAGACAGACATGACACAGGCATGGTGGGCGGGCCTTTAATCCCAACTCAGGAGGTAGAGGCAGTCCTGGGCTACACAGTGAGTTCCAAGGTAGCCAAGGTTATGTAGAGAGACCCTGTCTCAAACAAAACAAATAGGATCCACATTTTTTTTTTGTATAATACTTGGCATTTTTGTAGAACAACAGTCAGTGGTCAGTGCTCTTAATCACTGAGCCATCTCTCCAGCCCCCAGAAGATGTATTTTTAGGTAACAGATGCCAGGTTGGACCTGGTGTTGCAGGGTTATAATCCCAGTTTCTCAGGAAGCTGGGGCAGGAAGATAGTAAGTTCACAGCTTACCCCAGCAACTTTGTCCTGTCTCAAAATAAAAATAAAAGGGGGGGCAGATGCAACTCGGTGGTCGACTGCATCCCCTAGTACCGAGAGGGAAAAGGAAAACCAAACCAACCACCACCATCACCAACAACAACAAAAACACAAAACAGATTCCAAAGACAGTTTTCACTTCTGCCTCTTGGGGTTGGTGTGAAGTGTCCCGGAGCTGGCCCACAGGGATTGGTGGCAGGACCTCAAGGAGGCGGAACTGAGGGCCAGCGGCACTAGAGTCCCACGGACTGTCACAGGCAAGGCGCCCGCCCGACCCGGAAGGAGCTGAAGAGAGCTGGGACAGCGGCAGCCATACCGCTTTGCAGAGCCGGCTCGGAGCGTGGAGGGCGGGCGCGGAGCAGGGAGTCGCGTTCTCTGGAGTCGCAGGTGGGTGGCAGTGCCCTCGTCGGGAAGGAGCTCGGGCGACAGCTGTGGCCCTCAGGAAGGCGCATTATTTAGGCTGTTCCACTCGCCCAGAGCTCCTGTCCCTGTCCCTTGGCGAATGGGGAGCCTGGTTGTTTGGTTTGTTTGTTTGCGGTGCGAGGGACTACAGGTCGGGTTCGTGCCCACGGGGACCGCTCTGGTGGCCCCCGGGGTAGGACACTGGTTGTCACAGGCAATTGTTTCAGGAAAGAGTGACAGGACGGCTCGCGAGCCTCATTCCTTCCCCCTGGGCCTCAGTTTCCTCACTTAGTAAGGCGAAGAAGGAAGCAGGCGTCATTGACAGCTGGAGAGGCTGGGAAGCTCTGCGTTGTCCCCATTAGTGTGGGGACCAACGGAGCCTCTTCATTTTCAGTAGTTACCGTTTGCCACAGCTCCA
This sequence comes from Cricetulus griseus, assembly GCF_003668045.3. Lineage (NCBI taxonomy): Eukaryota > Metazoa > Chordata > Mammalia > Rodentia > Cricetidae > Cricetulus > Cricetulus griseus. Next base: position 66,043,074 of record NC_048600.1, read on the forward strand.
CTCAAGTTGAATAGAGGGGAAAGATACTAATGGAGGGGGGCGGAAATCACGATTTCCCAAGATAAAAAATTTTGTTTTGAAAACATCCAAGTCAAGCCGGGCGTTGGTGGCGAATGTCTTTAGTCCCGGCACTCTGGAGGCAGAGGCAGGCAGATCTCTGTGAGTTAAGAGACCAGCCTGATCTACAAGAGCTAGTTCCAGGACAGCCTCCAAAGCTACACAGAGAAACTCTGCCTCGAAAAACTAGAAAACATCCAAGCCTGGAGTTAGCTGGAGGCATTAAAGTCGTCAGGAGTTTAAGTGAAGAAAATAGAACCTACTGTCGCGAATTTGGACTATGTGGGTGGGTATCTGTTTTACAGATGACCAATAAAGGAGGCTCTACATTTGCCAGTGAGTGGTGTCGGTTAAGCGGAGCAACGTGTGGCTACCGCTGCACCTTTCAGTAGGTTTGTATTTGTGAACAAAATATTTTGACCTTTGAAGTTTTTATGAACTTAGGCAGGCACCCTGACCCTATAATTCCACCTACTCAAGAGGGGAGGGGCATCATTTGAACCAAGACTGCCTGGGTGACATACCCAAAATACTATCTCTAGAAGAAAAAAAAGCCGGGCGTCAGTGGCGCACACCTTTAATCCCAGCACTCGGGAGGCAGAGGCAGGCAGATCTCTGTGAGTTCGAGGCCAGCCTGGTCTCCAGAGCGAGTGCCAGGATAGGCTCCAAAGCTGCACAGAGAAACCCTGTCTGGAAAAAGCAAAAAAATAAAAAATAAAAATAAAAAGAAGAAGAAGAAGAAGAAAAAAATCCCAAGTGTTAAGATACTCCCAGAGTTTACAGGAAAGGAAAATGGCCCCAATGTCAGAAAAGTTATTGAGATTTTGAAATTTACAGTTTAAGTAAATCGTAATTTAGCCTTCCTTGGCCTTGTACTATTGTGCTGGAGTAGAAATGCAAGACTTGACACAAAGGAATGTAGCCTATCAGAAATGGAAATCACTGCCACCTCATTTGAAGCTTACAAACTAGAGTGCTATAACAGTGACTCACCACTTCTCCACTCCCCTCCCTTACACACGTGGTTGGCTGAAATTCATTTAAATTACTTTTTTGCAAAATATGATGAAGAAATAATATTTAAATCAGTGTTGAAATGTTCCTCCATTCTATGTAGTTTTTAGAGTAACTTTGATTATTGTTTTAAAAATATTTTATTGTTTATTATTATTATTATTATTATTATTATTATTATTATGAGTGCATCTGTGCTGAAGGTCACACAGGAAGTACAATTAGAGGTCAAAGGACAGTTTGTGGGAGCTTGCTCTTGTTTTTGCTTTCCACCATGTGGTTTTCTGAAATCAGGCTTGGTGACAAGCTCTTTACCTACTGAGCCACCAGCCCTCTATTGTGTTTTGAGGATGCAATTCATTATATACCAGTTTGAATTTTCTTCAAGCTAGTGGCAAGTCCAAGTTCAGTACTCAGTCTCACAACTGTCATTTTGTTGTCTCACAGGCTGGCCTCTTTGAGATCCTCCCTATCAGCTTCCCAAGTTTCTCTTTCTTCTCTCTTTCTCTCTCCTCCCCCCTCCTTCTTTCCTTTTTCTACTAGCCTTTGACAAAAGGTTAATTTTTTCCCCTCCTTTTTTCACTTTTAAAGCCATATTTCTTGTGGTTTTAACCTTCTTTCAACTGGACATTACTACCCTGCCCCCGCCCCCCCCCCCCAGTAAACAAGTATGGACTTCAAAAAACTATGAATTAAACGGTTTAGTTCACACAATTGCTTTGTTTTAGGGATTGGGGTAAGGGATAAGTTAATGTCCAGTAAGCTGTTTTCTGATGAAAATGTGCAAAGCAGAACTGTTTTTGAAACATCTAGTATGTAAAATATAGTCACACCAGGGTGGTCATACACTCCTTTAACCTCAGTACTCAGTCAGAAGCAGGCTGATCTCTGTCAGTTGCAAGCCAACCTGGGCTACATTGAAAGTTCCAGGCCAGCTACATAGTGAGACCCTGTCTCAAAATAAAACAAACAAGAACAAAAACCAAGGCCAAGCATAGTTTTATCTGATATCACAGGCTGGCCTTAAACTTGATATGTAACTGGGGATGACCTTGAACTTTGGATATCCTGTCTACTTCCCAAGTGGTGTCCCATGTATGGTTTATATGTTGCTGGGGATCAAACTATGCAAGTAAGGCAAATACTCTACTAACCAAGCTACTTCTCTAGCCTGGCCATTGTATTTTTAATGGTAAATTAGATTACAGATAGCATTCCATCTGGTGTGTGGGGTAGGGTGTGTATGTGCCGTGTTGCACCTGTAGAGATCAGAGTACAACCTGTGGAGGTTAGCTCTCTCCTGTGTGGGGCCCTAGGGATCAAACTCTGGTCTGTGTGTCTGTCAGCAGTTGCCTTACACGCTGAGCCATCTTGCTGGCCCTTTTCTGTTTTGTTTCAATTTTTTTTTAAGTTAACATACAAAATAATGGGTTTTACTGTGACTTTTTAAAAGCTTTATTTTATTTTATGTGTATGGGTGTTTTGCCTGCATCTATGTATATATATTGCGTGCATGCCTGATGCCTGTGGACCAGAAGAGGGCATCAGATCACCTGGAATTGGAGTTACAGATGTTGTGAGCCACCGTGTAGATGCTGGGAACTGAGCTGGATCATCAAGAACAAGAGGCCTTAACCACTGAGCTGTCTCTCCAGCCCCTATTTTGACATTTTCATACTTGTATACCATTGTGTCTTGCTCATGTTTGCTGTGCTGTTTTTGGTCATCATTGTTGTCTGTTAGAGACAGAACCTCATTAGTCCAAGCTGGCCTTAACTCACTATGATCTTCCTGTCAAGTCACAAATGCTGGAGTTGCAAGTTACACGCAAGCACTCCATACCCAAATCTCCCCTCCTCATCACTATGTAGCCAAGTGGTGACACTCCCATTCAGTCCCAGCACTGGGGAGTAGAAGCAGACCTGTCTACATAGTGAGTTCCAGGTCAACCAAGGATACTCAGTAAGGCCCATCTCAATAAAAATACAAAAAGAATCATGATATAGTCCATGCTGGTCTCAAACCAGGAATCCTCCTGCCTTAGACTAGAATTATGATCAGGTGTGTACCATACTGGCTGGTTTGTAGTGAAATGTGTGTACCTGGGTTTACAGGACACTATCCTAGTACTTTTTCTAATGGCAGTGAGAGACAATATTTCTATGTAATGTGAAAACAGGGCTGTCCAGGTGGCTGCTTAGGTAAAAGTGCCTGCTGCACAAGTCTGGCAACCTGAGTTCAAGCCCCAGAACCCATAAAGTTGTTCTCTGACCTTCACACAGGTGCTGTGGCACATGAGCCCCTACCCCGACACACAAATATATGTACACACACACACACACACACACACACACACACACACACACGTAAGTCAGCAGATTTTAAAATGAGAATGCTATCAATCTTTTTATATTAAAAGTTATTAATATTAAGTTGGATACAGTACCACATGCTTATAACCCCAGCACTTGGGAGAGGAAGGAGGAGCCAGCCTGAGCTACATGATAACTTGTCCTAAGGGAAAAAAACCTTAAAACCTCAAGCTTTGTTGAACTAGACTTGACATACACTATTTACCCTTTAGCAGTGTTCGGAATGTTCTCAATATAGTCACAATCTTACACAACCTTCACCACTAATTCCATCCAGAACATTTTTTCTCACCTCTGAAAGAAACCCATCCCCCATTAGCTGTCACCCTGGCTCCTCTCCCCCTCCTGACTGCACTAATCTGCTTGCTCTCAAGATCTGCCTATATAGGGTATTTCACATAGAGAGTTATCCAGAGAACTTCAATGGGACAGAGTTTTAAGCAGTGATTTGTAACCTGAGTTCTGTTCATTGCGCTGATTTTCATGTTACCTGAGTAGATTGCTGTTTAATCTGCAGAGCTCTTTCTGTTTGGTGTTCATGTAATAAATAAATCTGCTGACATGCTGTATTTCCTTGTCAGTGACCTTTGCTCTTCACATGTCTCTATGATGTGTTCCTGAGTTGTGTAACCCGTTCTCATGGCTCAGGTGTCTGTTTGTAGCTAAGTGACTTTATTATTAGTTGGGTGTTTTTGTTTTTACTTCTATTTGAAAAAAAAAAATAGCTAATTCTGTTTTAGTAATTCCTAGCTTGTTTTATAGGTTGTAGTTTTATAGAAATATAGTATCTATTTTCTCAAGTAGAGTTTCTCTGTTAATTAGATAATTTCTCTGAAGATAAATTTTATAACAGCAGATTGGTACCACCCTCATGCAGATAGATTCTTTCCCTACAAGGCTTATGTTCCACCTTTTCCTGTAGCTCTCCATCCCAGGGAAGACTTTGCCTCTTAATTCACTGCCAGGGATAGGGATGCCCTCTAGTCTTCTAGATGATTCTACAACCTGTCACTGTGGACAATGCACCTTCTAGCCTGGCTTCCTGTACCTTTCACCCCAATGTCCCCTTATCTTTCTATGCTGGTGTCAGACCTTGGAGCTGCCACCTCGCAGACCTGAACTTCTTTGACCTTTGTTCTTCCACATTACATGTACCCTGGTTGCTCCACCCTCCCCCTTTACTGAAGCCACACTTAGCTGCTGGTTTCCAGACCTTTCCTCTACTCTGTTGCTTCTGTTCTGTGGGAAGCCTCCTTTGATTGCCACGCACCTCAGTCTATTCAGGCTGGAATGAGGGGCAGATCACAACAGTGCTTCTCACGGTGCCCTCTAAGTACTATTCCTCATGTTCTTCTTTCTTCCCCTTAGCATTAGTGTCACACCCAGGCCTCTCTTCACTGCCCTTTTCCACCTCTATCTTGGAAGTCTGAATTTCCTAAAGCCCAGCATCGCTGAGGGTGGGGTGTAAGATGGGGGTGTTGAGGGTAAAAAATATTAGTGCTGATTGGCAGTCCTGTGAATGTATGTTTACTAGATCTCCAACAATTTTTTTTCTTTTAAATTCAGTGCTGTCTGGGCATGGTGGTACAAGCCTTTAATCCCAGCTCTCTGGAAGCCTAGGCAGCTAGGTTCTATGTTCAGTCAAGGCCATCCAGGGCTACACAGAGAAACCCCGAGCCAAAAAATAAAATTAATAAATAAATAATCTCAGTGTAAGGGCTCAAATCCTGGTCCTTTCATGTTCTTGTCAAGTATGCTGCCACTTGGTTATACCCCAGCCTTTTGAGCAATCATTTAACTTCATCTACTACAGTACCTGTTGCCTATCTCAAAATTTCCTCAGCTCTCCTCTGCCACTGTTTTGAGAGAGGGTTTCACTATATATGTAGCCTAAGCTAGCCTTATTAAAGTCAGCCTTCTGACTCAGCTTTCTAAATTCTGGGACTTAGAGGGCCCTACCCCTCTTCATGTCTGGAGTCAGATTCCTGCCAGCTCCACAGATTTCCTGGGCCTCCCTTCTACTCACAGAGGAGGGGTGTTCTCAGTTCAAGCACCCTGTCAGCCTTTGCTCCTTCTTTTAATTTCTCCCCTCCTTTTCTCTATTATGTAGCTCTTTGTCCTGGTAGACCAGGCTGGCCTTGAACACACAGAGATCCACCTACCTCTGCCTCCCTAGTGATGGAATAAAAGTGTGCACTACCATGCCCAGATCTTCCAGGGTGTAGAAATCAGAAAGGTACAGATTTGAAACTTAGATGTACCAATCACTGAAGTTTTTAGTCAATATAGCCAGTTTCTTCTATAAAATGGGTACGCCAGTATATTTGAAGGATTTTGGGGGGTATTTAATAGTGAGCTAGAGATACATATACAGATAATTGCTAAATACTATAGTCCATAGAATAAATAACACCTGCAGGGGCATTATTGAGTGTTTCACCCCATGCCAGATTTGTGCCACTAACTTACATCTTCACAGCAACAGCTCAGGTAGCTGTTGTTACCTCATTTTACAGGTGAGGGAAGTAAAGTCAGTTGCCTAAGATAGACAGGAAGTGGTCAGGTCCTGGCTCCAGAATTCTAGTCTTAACCTTTAGACCAGTGGTTCTCAATCTGTGCGTAAGAACCCCTTTCAAAAAACCTCTGTCTCCAAAAATGTTTAATTACAATTCATAACAGCAACAAAATTACAGTTATAAAGTAGCAATGAAAACAATCTTATGGTTGGGGTCACCACAACATGAGGAACTGCATTAAAGGGTTGCAGCATTAGGAAGGGTGAGAACCACTGAGCTAGACCATACTATTCCTAGATATTCAATGAATGGTAGCTTTTTTGTTTGCTTTCCTTTGGTTTTTTTTTTGTTGTTGTTGAATGACTGTAGTGAGTTGAGGTGGCCTATGCTTATGATCCCAGCATTCAGGAGGCAGAAACAGGAGGATTTAAAAGTTTGGGGCTAGCCTAGAATATGTAACAAGACCCTGTGTCTCAAATGTGGGCCGCTTGCAGCCAAAATAAACATAACTGACTCAGCACTGTCTCTTTTGTCTTTATCGTAGATGAGGAACAATAAGTGTAATGCCTGTCTAGTATGTAACTTACTAGTTAGCATCCATTGATTGATTTCATTTTGTTTCTGAAAACTTGCTATGAAGTTTCAGATGGTCTTGACTTCCTGATCATCCTCATCCTGCTCCACCTCCCAAGTCCTAGGATCATACCATTCCTAGATTTTTGTTGTTATTTTAAGACTTTGTTTTGTTTCAAGACAGAGTTTCTTTGTGTAGCCCTAGCTGTCCTGAAACTTGCCTTGTAATCCAGGCTGATCTCAAACTCAGAAATCTGCCTGCCTCTGCCTCCTGAGTGTTGAGATTAAAGGTATGTGCCACCACTGCCCAGTTTTAAGGTTTTTATGCAAGAATGAGAGGGGAGTGAGGGAGAGAGGGAGGGAGGGAGGGAGGAAGGGAGGGAGGGAGGGAGGGAGGGAGGGACAGAGGGAAGAGAGAGATTCATGAGCATTAAGTACAGTTGCCTTTTGAGTCCAGAAGAGGGCATCAGATGCCCTAGAGCTGGAGTTACATGAGGTTGTGAGCCACCTGATATAGTCACTATGAACCAAACTTGGGTCTTCTGGAAGACCAGCAAGCACACTCTTACATCTTAGATGTATGAGTGTTTTGCATGTATGTATGTATGTATGTATGTATGTATGTATGTATGTATGTATGTATATCACATGTGTGCTGGTGCCCTCAGAGATCAGAATAATGGGTCAGATGCCCTGGAACTGTCTGGGTGTTGTGAGCTGTCCTGGGAGTATTGGTAACTGAACCCAGGTCCTCTGCAAGAGCCACAAGTGCTCTTGATTGTTGATCCATCTCCCTAAGCCCCTTCTTCAGCTGGGATTATAAGTGAAAGCCAGCACAGCCTGTTGCGAACTAGTAGCATTTTAGCAATTTTTGGTTAAATTGCATTTGTGTAGCTAGTTTGTCGGTCTACAGTCTATTTGAGGGGAAGAGCCACATGGATCATCCCTTTTTGTATTCTTAGCAATACATTCTGTAGCTTTGGAAAAATAAACTTTTCATATGTATTCTCTAAGTTCCAATGTGTTTCTATATTTTCTTTTGGTTTTGTTTTGGAGACTGTACCCATAGGCTTGTGCATACCATTGCCCACAGCCTCAGCCCCTACACATTTCAATTTCTATGTCACCCAGACCATAATGGTAGCAGGAGGTGTAACTTTTGGGGGAAGGGAGATTTTTGAGCAGTTTCACTTTGTAGTCCAGGCTGGCCTGGAACTGGATGTGCAGCTCAGATTGTCCTTGAACTCAAAATCCTGCCTCATCCCCGCCAAGAACTAGAATTCATGTGTAAACATCTTGCTCATATTTCTCATTCTTGTGTTACTGACACATTCATAGTTTGTGAATATTTAATCTCAAATTGGGATTATTGGGCTATAAAAACAGAATTTGAGTTATGTATAAGGGTGTATCTCAAAAATTCCAGATACTCAGGAGGCTGAGGCAGGAGGATTATGACTTGTAGGCCAGCTTGAGGAATTTATTGAGACCCAGGCCCCCTCCCCCAAATGAAAGAGATTAAAGGGGTAGGGATGAAGCTCAGTGAGTGAGAACTTGCCCAGCATTCTTGAGACCCTGGTTTAGTACCCATGCTCTACCCCTCTCAAACTAGTTTAAGAAAGGGTGAGAAGAAAAGGGAGAGTCCATTGCCAGGACTTAAGAGTAAGAAAACAAGCTGGGCTCATACAAGCTGCAGGTGGCTTCGCTCCCTTTTCTTGCTCTAAAGTGGTATAGGTACAGGGTTGCTTGGCTGCTTGCCCCCTGTCATGTCAAGTTTGATAGCCTACTGAAGAGATGACTAAAGCAGGCAGGACATGTCTAATGACAAAGACAGCATAGTCTTCCCAGTGTTTGGACTTGGTCCAGGTTTCAGGCCAGAGTTATTTGTTCACATCTAGAAAGTGAACTTTGTTAACCTGTGAAAGTACATTTCTGTGTCTATGATCTTTCAAGAAACTTTCTGACTTGTTTTTCCTGTTACCCCATTAGTTTGCCAAGCTCTGTTAAGTAAATGCTGAATTGTACTGTTTTCTACTGTGACTTAAAAGATTTGTTTGAGATGTGGTAATAGTTAAATGTTGAAAAATTCAGAAAGATAACATCCCCAAAATTTATCACCTGGAACCGATTACTGAGAAGAGGTGATAGGCATGAAGGTACATGCAGTGTTCTTAGCGCTCTGGAAATGGAAACTAGAATATTGGAAATCCAAGGTCCTCCTTGGCTACATAGAAGCCAGCCTAAGCTACATGAGACCCTGTCTCAAAAGCCAGGGAGAAAGACAGGCTCTGCTTCACTGCAGATTGTCTCTCACTCTTTCTTTGTGTGTGTTAGTAGGGATTCAACCTAGAGCCTGACATGTTAGACAAGCTCTCTACACTAAGCTTTCCCCCCAGACTTACATTTTATATATTGGGGAGGGGCACACGCATGCCATGGTGTCCTTGTGGAGATCAGAAGGCAGTTTTCAGGTGGTTCCCAGGGGCTGAACTCAGATCATCAAGTTTGGCAGCAAGTGTCTTTGTCCATCCAGCCATCTCACCAGTCCATACACTGAGTTTTTTTTTATTTTTATTTTATTTTTTTGCAGGGGTAGGGAGGCTTGGGATGGGCTTGGGTTTCTTTTTTGTTTGTTTGTTTGTTTTTAGATAGTCTCAGAAAGCCCAGGCTGTCTAGTTGAGTCTGGCCTTGAACTGTTCTCCATCACATCTGATCCCAGGCTTTTATTTATTTATTTGTCTATTTCTGAGCTATCCTCTCACTGAGTATGCCAGGCTCTTGGTCTTGAGCCCGCAGTGTAGCCCAGCCAAAACTTGAACTTGTTGATCATCCTGTCTCAACCTTCTGAGTAACTGGAATTAAAGACTTGTACCAACAAGTTCATCTGGGAAATTCTTACTAATTATTATTATAAAACTCAGAAAATAGACCAGGCTGGTCTTGAACTCAGAGATCTGCCTGCCACTGTCTCCATAGAATTCTGGGATTAAAGGCTTGTGCCACTACATTTGACCTTACTAATTATTATTAATTACTATTTGTTGTTGAAACAGACTAATGTAGCCCAGGCTGGCCTTGAACTAGCTATACAGCTAAAGATGTCCTTAAATTCTTGACTCTCCTGCTTCTTACCTCCTCAGATATCAGGCATGGAAATTTGTCATAATCTTTCTCTCCTCTCCATTTTTTCTTCCCAATCCCCAACTTTCATAGCTCACATCTACATATGTTAAACAAGGATTGTTTCCAAAACTTATCTTTAAAATTTTTTAAGGGTGTGTGTGTGTGTGTGTGTGTGTGTGTGTGTGTGCATGTAACAAGTGTGCCAGTGCCCTCAGAGACAGAAGAGAGCTTTGGAAATCCTGGGGTTGGCTAGAGTCATAGGCAGTTGTTAGCCACCAGACATGGTTTCTGGGAATTGAACTCAGGGTCTCTGGAAGAGTAGGAAGTGCTCTTAACCACTAAACCATCTCCCCAGCCCCTCAATTTTTCTTGTTTTGAGATGGAGTCTTATAGTTCACCCTGTAGTCTAAGCTGGCTTTGAATTTGCAGTCCTCTTGCCTCAGCTTCCCAATGGCTAGCATTACAAGTATGTGCCACCATGCTTGACTCTAACTTAGTTTTGAAAAAGTTTTATGTCGGTTTATACTGCTACCTAATTTATTTCCTTTTTTTTTTTTAAAGAGACAAGGTTTCACCATATAGCTGTGGCTGGCCTAGAACTGCTATATAGACCAGTCTAGCCTCAAATTTACAGTGATCTTCCTGCCTCTTTCCTGAGTGCAGGGATTACAGTTGTTGGCCACTATATGGCTCTTATTTTTTTTTTTCCTAGTCCTAGTTGTTGTAATTCATTTTGTTCCTTCCATGGACAAAGAATCGTCTTTTCCTGATAGTTTAGTGGCATTTTGAGATTGGTGCATCAGCACAGATGAGGTTCTATCAGCCTGGATAACAGTCTGTTGTTGGTGTTTATATGTGTGCACACATGCATGAGTTCATGTACACCAAAATGTATGTGTAGAGATCAGAGGGCAACTTGTAGGGTTGGTTCTCTCCCTACCATGGGAGTCCCAGGGACTGAACTGAGGGCGTCAGGCTTGGCAACAGTGCCTTTCTCTACTTAGTCCTCTTCCTTAGCTCTGTATTACAGTTCCTAACACTTGTGTAATGTTGGCGGGTACTCAGGCTTGTTTAACATCTGGTGTATGTTATTGATGCTGACTGCTAAATCTAAACCTTGTTTTTCAGACCCTGTAAGATCTGGACATGTCCTTCATATTTGACTGGATTTACAGTGGTTTCAGCAGTGTGCTGCAGTTTCTAGGTAACCTCAGCTTTGCTCTTTGTAGCTATCCCATTCGACCCTGTTTATGTAAATGCACTTGTTTGTAGAGAGCTCCTTTATGTAAGCCCATGGTTAAGAAAGTGAGCTTTGAAATTATGAAATACATCCAGTGACTCACTCCCTTGAAGCCACATAATCTCAAGTCAGGTGTGGATGAGCACACCTGTATCCCAGCTCTCAGGAGGCTGAGACTGGAGGATTACAGCAGATTCCAGACCAGCCTGCTCTTCAGAATGAGCTCAGTTTTTTTTTTTTTTTTTTTTTTAAATTGTATAATCTTGGATAATTTGCTTTTTCTACTTTACTCCAAGTTTCCTTATCTATAAAATGACATTTTTCTTTTAATTTGCTAAAGCTTGAACCTAGGGCCTTACATGTTGGGCACTGAGCCATGTCCCCGGCCTTGGCTCTAATGAATCTACTCTTATAAGTTTATTTATTTATTTAGAGACAGGGTCTTATTATGTACCCTTGGCTGGCCTGGAACTCATGGAGATTGGCCAGCCTCTGCCCCCAGCCCTTAGTGCTGAGGTTAAAGGTGTGTCACCATGCTTGGTGTCAGTAATTGTTGTCAGTAATATTCCTAATAGAAATATATATTGCTTCTTGGCTAGTTTATCTGCATTTTTTAACACTTTATCTCATTGACTCTAGTGTGTAATCCAGTGCGTTACTTTTGCTTTTGTTTCTTTTGGTACAGGGATTGTACTCAAGACCTCTTGCACATTAGGATATTGCTGTATCAACTGAGCTCCATCCATAGCCCTGTCAAGTATTAGACTTATTATAAACATCTGTGTCTAGGGCTGGGGCAAGGTCTCAGTCAAAGTACATGTTCAAGCATGAGGACCTGAACTGATCCCAGCATCCACAAAATAAAAATAGAGGCCGAGCATGGTGGCACATGCCTTTAATCCCAGCACTTGGGAGGCAAAGGCAGGTGTGGATCTCTATGAGTTCAAGGCCAGCCTGGCCTATAGATTGAGTTCCAGAATAGTGAAAGCTACATAGAGAAACCCTGCCTTGAAATACCAAAAATTAATTAAATAAATAAAAATACAAAACTGCTGACAGGGGTAAGGTAGGGCTGGCTGAAGAAATTGTTTACCTGTTAAGAGCACTGGTTGTGCCAGGTGGTGGTGGCACATGCCTTTTACCCCAGCACTTGGAAGGCAGAGGCAGACAAATCTCTGTGAGTTCCAGGCCAGAAGAGCTACATAGTGAGACCCTGTCTCAAACAAACAAACAAAGCATTGATTATTTTCCCAGAGGACCCAAGTCAATTCTTAGCACCCACATGGTAGCTGACAACCATCTGTAACCAGCTCCAGGGGATCCAACTTCCTCTTCTGGCCTCAGGCACCAGGTGTGCACATGGTACACAGATATAAATTCAGGCAAAACTCCTATATAACTCAGTGGGCTAAGGTGCTGACTGCCAAATCTGATGATTCCCAGAGCCTACTGAGTACAGAAACAGAAAAAAAATTAAAGTTTAAAATTTATTACCAGATGAGTAGTGGTGTCACATGCCTTTAATCCCAGGACTCAGGAGGCAGAAGCAGGCCAGTCTCTGAGTTTGAGGCTAGCCTGGTCTACAAAGTAAATTCCAAGACAGCCAGGGTTACACAGAGAAACCCTGTCTCAAAAAAGCAAAGAAACAAAAAAAGGTGCCTACAAACTAAGAATTTAGTGCAGTAACATTTTGTGGGTTGTTTGTTTTGGGGGGGTAATATGCTTGGGATTGGATCTAGGCCCTCATCTATGCTAAGTAAACCCCCTACCATCAAGTTACATCCACTGCCCCAATCCACAATCTTTCAAAAGTAAAGTTTAAGTGTTCTGTGTTCTAGGTCTCCCTTTTGAGAATCAAACTGATGTACTTTGCTATTTAGTATTTAGGTCACTGAAAAATAAAAATAAACCAAAAAAAAAAAAAAGAAAATTTAGGCAACTAACCCATATGTGATGGTATACATCTGAGGACGAGAGTTAAAGGCCAGCCTTGGCTATATTGGGAGATTCTATTTTCTATTTTCCCTTTTTTTTTTCTTTCTTTTTTTTTTCTTTTTTCTTTTTTTTCTTTTTGTTTGAGACAAGGTCTCACTACATAGCTCTGGCTGTCCTGGAACTCACCTTGTAGCGGCTAGTCAGCTGGTCTACAAAGTGAGTGGATCACAGAGATCCACCTGCCTCTGTCACCTGAGTTCTGAAATCAAAGATGTGAACCATTATGCCTGCCTGGGAAATCCTGTTTTCAAAAACAAAAGGAGAAAGAAGAAGGAGGAGGAGCAGCAAAGAGGGAGGAAAGAGATCAGAGGGACAGAGAGAGGCATTCGTAGCTGATCAAAGATTAGGACTTCAGACAGTTTACTCCTAAGACTAAAGTGTCAATAAAAAAATAAGTGTTGTTTTGGAATGAACTTATTAGAAAATGGATGGCCTAGAATGAGTTCCATAGTGACCTAAGATGTCAATGTAATTAGGTGTATGAACATACGGTGGCAAACGTGGAGATCAGAATATGACAGGAATTGGGTCTTTCCTTCCACCCTATGTGTTCTGGGAATCAAACTCAGGTCATCAGGTTTGGCTGTGAGTGTGCCCACTCAGTCATCTCGTCAGCCCCAAGTAGATATTTCTTGAGCTGCTGCTATGAGTCTAGAAAAGCTTCCTGTCCCTTTTTGGTAACTTTGGGTGCGCTCAAACAACTAAACACATCAAAAGTAAAGCTCAAGGGACCGGAGAGATGGCTCAGCGGTTAAGAGCACTGACTGTTCTTCCAGAGGTCCTGAGTTCAATTCTCAGCACCCACATGGCAGCTTATGTAACCATGTAACTCTATAACTCCGGTCTCAGGGGACCCCTCTTGTGTTGTTCTAGAACACTGCACTACCTGCATAAAACAAAATAAAACCTAAAAATAAGAACTAGGCCTTACTTGGTGGTACACACTTCTAACTCCAGCTACTCTGGAGACTTTTTTTGTTTCTGTTTTTGTTTGTGTTTTTTTTTGTTTTCTTTTGTTTTTTGTTTTTTTTTTTTTTTTGTTTTTTTGAGACAGGGTTTCTCTGTGGCTTTGGAGGCTGTCCTGTACCATCATCCTCTTTTTACTCATTAGTGTGAGCTAGGATCTCACAAAATGGCTCAGCTTGGCTTTGAATTCATTCTGTTGCTCAGACTAACTAATTAAAAGCTGTAATCTGCCAGGTAGTGGTGGCACACACCTTTAGTCCCAGCACTCGGGAGGCAGAGACAGGTGGATCTCTGTGAGTTAGAGGCTAGCCTGGTCTACAAGAGCTAGTTCCAGAACAGCCTAGGGGTAGCACTGCCACACAAAAACAAGAACAGAAAGCCTGAAGATAAGCTTAGGAAGCCATGCTCATTTATGCTTAATTTATTTATTTTTTAGGCAGTGATGGAATCAATTATTGTTTATTTGGTTTGTTTTTATTTTAAAAGTCTGTCTACATAGCCCTGGCTGCCCTGGAACTATGTAAACCATGCCGAATATACCTCCCTCTGCCTCCTGAATGCTGGGATTAAAGGCAAGCATATGCTACCATACTTGACCTGGTTTTTGTTTTTTAAGGCAGGGTCTCATGTAGTCCAGGCTAACCTCCAACTTGCTACATAGCTAAGATTGCCTTGAACTTCAGATTCTCCTGCCTGTATCTACCTGTAGGGATTGCAGGTGTGGTAAAGTTGGGGTTTATTAGGGTTTCAATATCAATTTAAGCACAGGCATTAGAGAGGGGCTCTTAAAAGGACATCGCACACCCTTCTCAAGAGTTGCACTTCAGGTGTCTTAACAGTAACCCAAATACAATGATAACAATAACTTCCAAGTCATGTCTAATATAAAGTCATTTTCATGATGCATGTTTCATGATGCATATGATCACTCTGACTGATCATAGCTCTTATTCTGCAGGACTGTATAAAAAAACTGGTAAACTGGTATTCCTTGGATTGGATAATGCAGGGAAAACAACGTTGCTACACATGCTGAAAGATGACAGACTTGGCCAGCACGTCCCAACACTACATCCCAGTAAGTATTTTCTTCCATATGAATAATGCTGAGTCAAAAGTTCTTTTGACTTGGGGTTTTTGATGGATAAAGTGTGAGATTATTCAAACTGTTCCTGAAATAGCTGGGTAAATTAGCAATTGACCTGGTTTCCAGAGCACAAATTAAGATCTCAAAGTAATGCTCAGACATTTTCATCCCTGCACTTGACTACACCATGAGCCCAGCCTGGGTTACAGAAGAAGAACATACAGAGTCATCAGCAGAAAGAAACAAAGACAGTTATATCTAACTCTCACAGGGAAAAGATTGTAAACCAGGCAGATACAGTTTAAAAACATGTTGTTAGGCGGTGGTGGGAGGCAGAGGCAGGCAAATCTGTGAGTTTGAAAGATTCCTTGTTTCTTTTATTACACTTTTTTAGTCAGGAGTAGGGTGTATGCCATGCTGCAAGTGGAGGTCAACAAACAAATTGTGGGTGTCAGTTCTCTCGTTCTACCCTGTGGATTCTGGGGATCAAATTTAAGTCATTAGACGTAGTGGCAAGTGCCTTTTCCTGTTGAGCAATCTTGTTGGCCTGCCTTTCTTTCTTTCTTTCTTTCTTTCTTTCTTTCTTTCTTTCTTTCTTTCTTTCTTTCTTTCTTTCTCTCTTTCTCTCTTTCTCTCTTCCTTCCTCTCTCTCTCTCTCTCTCTCTCTCTCTCTCTCTCTCTCTCTCTCTCTCTCCCTCTCTCCCTCCCATCCTTTTAAATTTAAAGAGATCCTGTAACCAAGGGTTTAAAGGAAATATGTACTCAATGAGGAGATAAATGGAAGATAATAAACATGTCTATATAGTTCAGGCTAGCTTTGAACTTGCTCTGTAGCCAAGGATAGCCTTAACTGTTTTTCCTGCCTCTACCTTCCAAGTGCTGGGATTATAGCCATGAACCCCTGTGCCTGGAAGATTTCTGATTGTATTGTAAAAACATCTTGTTTTTATTTAGCTTCAGAAGAACTCACTATTGCTGGCATGACTTTTACAACTTTTGATCTGGGTGGGCACATCCAAGGTAAGATTCTATTTCTCTTAGTCTCTGTTTTATCTTAATTAGTAAACACGGATACTATGATCCAGAGCTTGGAACCACATGTTCTTCAAGTAAGGAAGAGTAAGATCAAGGGTCATCAGCACATATACAGGCCTTGAAAGCCAAGAGGGTTTTTATGGTACTTCTGATTCACTAGAGTCTGGACTGACTGCTCGTGGTAGTGATGTATGAAGAAAATTCAGCTTCTGTTTTGTCTTTGCAGCAGGCTCCTCTCACCTGTTGTCAGAATCATATTATGAATCCATGATACTGCCCCCCAAAGCTTCCAGAAAACCGTTTCTCATAACACAGGGACTTGTCATTGTTTGAGCATTCTCTGTGGTCCTTTCTATCTGCCCATTTTTCTTCCACCCACCAGAGCTGACCTCTTGTTCTCCCATCTGTGAGATGTGACACCCTCCCTGGAGAAGCTACCCTAGCTAGGAGTGCTCCAGCTGTACCTATATGGGACTTAGTGCTTCTGTGTACTTTCTGCAAGTCCTGAACCCTAAACTGAACTTCTGTGGACTAATAACCTGTCCATTTTTTATATCCCAATAGCTCTTAGCATGTGGGGCACACAGTAAGCACCACATAGTGACTGCTCCAGACTGAGAGGCTTCCTAAAGCCTGCTGTTAAGGGATGGTTAGAGCTAGTGGGCTTCTGGGAGCCTGGTGTTGGGGCTGGTTAGAGTTAGTGGGCTTCTGGGAGCCTGGTGTTGGGGCTGGTTAGAGTTAGTGGGTTTCTGGGAGGCTAGTGTTAGGGCTGGTTAGAGCTAGTGGGCTTCTGGGAAGCTGCTGTTAGGGCTGAGTGCTAGCCCACAGTACCAATGCTCTGTAGTAGAGCTTACCACCTCACATGTGCTTCATTCCCAGCACCATAAAAATAACAGTAAAATAATTTTTTAAAAAATGATGCAACAGGGGCTGGAGAGATGGCTCAGAGGTTAAGAGTACCGACTGCTCTTCCAGAGGTTCTTAGTTCAATTTCCAGCAGCCACATGGTGGCTCACAACCATCTGTTATGAGATCTGGTGCCCTCTTCTGGTGTGCAGATATACATGGAAGCAGAATGTTGTATATATAATAAATAAATAAAATCTTTTTAAAAAAAATGATGCAACATACATTTGAAAAAGATTTCCAGTAGCTGTGGCTAGTGAAAGCACTTTTGAGACACACATCTGCTAATCTCTGGGGTATGAAGATTAGAGAATTAGAATCTAGAGCTGGGGAGGTGGCTCAGTGGGTAAGACCCATTGTAAACCTGAAAACCTTCAATTCCCAGAATCCACAGTAAGAGGAGAGAACAGAGTCCAAAGGTTATTCTCTAAACCTCACAAGCTTGCTCTTACACACACACACACACACACACACACACACACACACACTTGTACTCACAGACACATCATAAATAATAACATAAATAAAACTCAAAATTTAATAAAGTTTACCTGAAATTTCATTTCTACAATGTTTTCCAGATGGACTATAAAGCTCAAGTCAGAGAAGAGAGTTATTCCCCATGGGGTACTCGAAAAGTTGCTTTCTCAAGGTTGGAGAGTTTAGAGCACTGGCTGCTCTAGCAGAGGACGTAGGTTTGGTTCCCAGTACCCACATGGCTGCTGACAACAGTCCTTAACTCCAGTTCCAAGGGATCTGGTGCCCTCTTCTGGCCTCCACAAGAACCAGGCACACAGCATATAGACAAGCAGGCAATACACTCATACACATAAAATAAAAATTGAGCCAGGCAGTAGTAGCACACACCTTTAGTCCTAGCACTCAGGAGGCAGAGGTAGGCAGATCTCTGTGAGTTCAAGGCCAGCCTGGTCTACAGAACAAGTTCCAGGACAGCCAAGGCTACACAGAGAAATAAATAAATAAATATATAAAAATCATTTTTTCTTTTAAGAAACCTTTAATGGGAAAAAATTACCCTCATGTTTTCCTACACTTTAGTTAATTAATTTCCAAAACTCTTTGAGAAACTCTGCCTCAAAAAAAAAAAAAAAAACAAAAACAAACAAAAAAAAAAACTAAAAAATGGCCAGGCGATGGTGGTGCACGTCTTTAATTCCAGCACTTAGGAGTCAGAGGAAGGCGATCTCTGAGTTCAAGACCAGCCTGGTTTACAAGAGCTAGTTCCAGGACAGCCTCCGAAGCCAGAGAAACCCTGTCTCGAAAAACATATATATATATATATTATATATATATATATATATATCTTTTATAGATATGTAATGTTACTACTTACTAAAGATTAAGGCAAATTTGCATGTTAATGAGATGGCTATACTTGCTTTTTTTTTTTTTTTTAAGGTTTTGTTTATTTATTATGTATACAGTCTTCTGTCTGCACGCCAGCAGAGGGTACCATATCTCATTCAAGGTGGTTGTGAGCCACCATGTGGTTGCCGGGAATTGAACTCAGGGCATCTGGAAGAGCAGTCAGTGCTCTTAACCGCTGAGCCATCTCTCTAGCACCTATACTTGCTTATTTTTACATAAAGAGTTAAATACTAGCTGAATATTTTCTGTGAGATAGAGAATCTTTAGCATTTTCAAACTCAATTTTTTTTTTCTTTTTTTGGGGGGGTGGGGTTTCGAGACAGGGTTTCTCTGTGTAGCTTTGGAGCCTATCCTGGCACTCGCTCTGGAGACCAGGCTGGCCTCGAACTCACAGAGATCCGCCTGCCTCTGCCTCCCGAGTGCTGGGATTAAAGGCGTGCGCCACCAACACCAACACCCGGCTTCCAGCCTTGGTGTTTTGATTGTATAAAGGCATAGTGCAAAATGGCAAAAGTATATTCAGGGCCATTTTAGAAACTGTTGGAAATTCTATCCTAATTCCAAGTTAGGATTATTTAATGATTTTTCCCCTCCTTTTATGGAGCTGAAGTCAGAAATTTAATCAGCAGTTTTTATAATGAAACATTCAAAAGCAATACAATCCAAAATTATACTAATTTGATACTTTACTGAGGAATGATGGTAGGAAAATATTGAAAGTCTTTGTTTTTTGTAATGAAACCATTATGTTTCTATAAGAGCAGAAAACTTTCTGCGTAGCTAAAACACTGCAATTCCTAACACAGAGAAGTCTGGACTCTGAGCTGAGGTGTTTGAGGCAGTGTTGGTTGGAGCTGTGGTGTGATGCATGGCCAGTACATGTGTATGTTGTAAGAACCGAGACTGCAGTGACGCCAGCTGCTGCCACCATGCACATGGGCCAGCAGTGCCAGAAACACCGTGGAATCCAGGCTCCCTGGTTTTTTAGGTCATTTGTGGTTGTTGGGCATTCAGAAACCTTTTATTGTTGTCAATTTTTTCTTGACCCACAGCTTAAGAAGCTGAGGTATGGACTATAGAGATGGCCTAGTGGTTAAGAGCACTGACTGCTCCTCCTGAGGACCTGGGTTTAAATCCCAGCAGCCAGATGATACCAAACAACTATATATAACTCCAGTCTCAGGGGATCTGATGACCTTTTCTGCCCCCCTCTGTAGGCAATGCATGTATGTTGGAGTCAGACACACATACTGGCAAAACACATATGCATAAAATTTTTAAAAATTTAAAAACTGGGATATAATGTACATATACCAAGAATTCCTTAGAAAGTGGATAGAGACAGTAAGTGAAATAACGGATCCCAGTTTTCTCAGTCTGATGAAAACTGAAACTGGGGGCTGGAGAGACAGCTCAATGGTTGAAAACACTTGTTGCTCTTGCAGACCTCCATTTTGAGTGTTTTACATGTGTGTTTGTGCACTTAGGGGTCCAAAGACAGCAGATTCCCTGGAACTAGAGTTACAGATAGTTGTGAACCCTGATCCTCCAGAAGAGCATCACTCTTAACCACTGAACAATCTCTCTAGCCCCCATGAAAAATGTTCTTATATTGAATATGAAATGTCCTTACAAGGTTACAAGGTTATGTGTGAATGTTCAATTCAGTCTCTGGATGGTGGCACCCTTTTGGTATATTCTCATTAGTTAAATTTTTCTGTTTTGGATACAACAATTTGTAACTTAGCCAAGCCTGTACCTAGTACTAACATCCTTCTAACCTTGGCTTCATATTTATCACTAGTTAAAACCTGAGAAACTAGAAATGTCAAAAATTAATACTGCATGCACACGCACATGTATATGGTTTATACTGCTTTACTTTGGTTGATGGGAGTTTACAGTGGTTAGTGAGAGTCACTGTGTCTGTGAATGTACACCATGTGTGTGCAGTGCCTATGGGAGCAGAAGAGGGTATTGGATTCTCTGGAACTGGAGTTGCTGGTAAGCCACCTGATATGGGTTTCAGGTACCAAACTAGGGTCCTCTGGGAGAACAGGAAGCACTCTTAAGCACCAAGTCATTTTTCCTGCTCCTAATTCAGTGTCTTTTTTTTTTTTAAGATTTATTTATTTATGTGCTTTATGTATGTGGATGTTTTGTCCATATGTACATCTGCACACCAGAAGAGGGAATCAGACTACAGTTATAGATTGTTGTGAGCCACCATATGGGTGCTGGGAATTGAACCCTGGCCCTCTGGAAGAGCAATCGGTGCTCTTAACCATTGAGCCATCTCTTCAGTCCCCTAATTCAGTTTCTTAATGGGAGGAGAGTTAAGGACTAGATTTGCCCATGATCAAGAAAAGTCTGAAATTTGTTTTGGGATTCTGGGGAAAATTTGGTACCAAAATCTTTGGCAAAACAGGCAGTTGGCTATACAATGAAATGGAAGCCAAAGGTATGCCTCAGTACTCTTGAAACCTTATTGGATTTTCCATCAACCATCTGACAAGCTTGACCAACACATAAATCCTATCTCCTGATTGTTTTTGTTAGCCCGAAGAGTATGGAAAAATTACCTTCCTGCTATCAATGGCATTGTATTTCTTGTGGATTGTGCAGACCATGAAAGGCTGTTAGAATCAAAAGAAGAACTTGATGTAAGTTGAATAATGAAGCCCCTGTGGGTGAAGGAACAGGTGCAGACTGAGCTGTCAGAGTGTCTTTCCTGCAGTGTCTGAACGAACTTCCAGCAGTCGGGTGGGCTCAGTGGTGGTTCCCACCAGTGATGACTCTGTTTAGAATGGAGTAGCTCAAACTAGTGAGGAAGTGCTAACAAACACCCTCCTGAAGACAGGGGAGCTCACCCTCTCCAGAATGTGCCCTGCATGTATGTGCATGCCTGCTCATTTCCAAAACCAGTTGATCTAGAGTCGTGTCTTCTCGGGGTTCCATTCCTTCCGCAATTGCCCAGCCATCTTTGTGATCACCTGCAGAAGGAAGTAGGTGCATGTTCACACCCTCTGTACCCTCTCTAGGTCAGATACTTGGAAAGAGGCTCAGCAATTTCCAGCAAGGCAGAACTAAATCTGAGACCACAGAGTCAGGAGGTCCATGATCTAACTGAAGGTTAACCCTGACCCTTCTTTGATTCAGAAAGGTTCTGTAGTCCTGGAATAGTCAGTCAGTCAGTTTGGTCCTCCTCAAGCACTGTATTGCTTCACTCAGCACTCAGGTCAGTCCTAAGTAGTCACTGCTGATCCTTCTCAAGCCCAAGATGGGACCAGGTTGCCCCACCTCCAAGGTGTCCACACTCCCTTAGTGATTTGCATAGTGCACATCTCCAGAGAGCTGTAGGGAGATAGGAGAATCTAGCCTACAGTTTCTTAGTGCTCACTATCTTCTCAAAATAAACTTTTTAGATAGCCTTAAATCAACTTGTCTTTGCTGTTATTTGCTTTGTTTCAGTCACTAATGACAGATGAAACCATTGCCAATGTGCCTATATTAATTCTTGGAAATAAGATTGACAGACCCGAAGCCATCAGTGAAGAGAGGTTACGAGAGATGTTTGGCTTATATGGGCAGACAACAGGAAAGGTAAAAACCTTTTATTTTTATTTTTATTTTTATTTTATTATTTATTTGCTTGTTTATTTTTGAGACAGGGTCTCACTGTGTATCCCCTAGCTGTCCTGGAATTTATTATGTAGACTGGACTGGCCTCAAACTCAAAGAGATCCACCTGCCTCTGCCTCCCAAGTGCTGTGATCAAAGGTGTGTGCTGCCATACCCAGTTAAGAAAGGAAAAAAAAAAAAAAAAAAAAAAAAAACTTTAAAAAGTGATTTGTGTGGGTTTTTTGGTTTTAAACAGGGGCACATGGTGTAGTCCTGGCTAGCTTTAAAGAGCTTACTGCTAAGAGAGCTTGATTCTCCTGCCTTTACCTCACAAGGACTGAGATCATAGGCATGCACCAGTATGCCCACCTTTGACCAATGTGAACATTTAGTTCTGCAGTAGAAGCATCTTAAGTTACTATGTACAACTGCACAAACTCATTCTTTTCCTTAAAGAAAACCTAATTGGCTGTACATGGTGGTGCACTCCTTTAGTCCCTGCACTCAGGAGGCAGAAGCAGGCAGATCTCTGTAAGTTCAAAGCCAGCTTGGTCTATAAGAGCACTCCTATTTCTTTAATTTATTAATTTTTAGTTTGTGTGCATTGGTATTTTGCCTGCATGTATGTCTGTATGAGTGTCTGATCCCCTGAAACTGGAGTTACAGACAGTTGTGAGGTGCCATGTGGGTGCTGGGAATTGAACCCAGGTCCTGTGGAAGAGTAATCAGTGTTCTTAACTGCTAAGCCATCTCTTCAGCCCTTAGAGCTCCTTTTTTTTTTTTTTTTTTTCTTATAATGGTTTTGTTGAGGCATGGGGTGGGGGCACGTTAGTACAGAAAAGTTCCAGAAAGTCACAGAACATAGTGGTACATGTCTGAATCCCGATACTTCGGAAGCTGAGGCAAAAGGATCACAGGTTTAAAGCTACCCTGGGTGCTACATAGTGAGACTGTCTCAACAAACCAAAAAGAAAAAAAGAAATATTCCCAGATAAACCAGGCAACGAACTGCATGGTTTATAAACAGAACCTCCTTAGTTCACACACGCTCTTTCAGGACAAAGAGATACTGCAGCAGAGGAAGGGACTCAGAGCTTTACTGCTGTGGACAGCCTAGCCCTCTATGCCTTCTTTGTAATAAATCTGCTCCATACCAGTCTCAGGCAATGGCCTCACTGTAGCCAAGGCAGGCCTTGAACTTTGATCCTCTTGAGTACTGTGATTACAAGGGTATGCCACCACCTCGAAAAATGCTGTCTTAAATGTCAGGAAAGAGAATTTGGGTTTTTTTCTTTTTTGATTTTTGAGACAAGGTCTCACTTTCCAGCCTAGGCTGGCCTGGAGCTTGAGATCCTCCAGCCTCAGGCTCCAAGGTGCTAGAAACACAGGCAGGCGTGCCTCAGCGCTTGGGTGATTATTTTATTCCTTTGTACCTCCCAAGCTTATGTCTTTCCCACTCATTGGCCAAATCATCACAGTAGAGTAAGAAAAGGCTTCATGTGTAAGGGGACTTGGATTCTAAGCAACCATGGCTTTATCATTTACCTACCCTTTGTTCCGAAGTAGAATCTGCAGTGTGCTGGGAGTAGAAACTTGGATTCTGTGAAACCCCAACCTGACAGCTCTCTTCTCTTCCAGGGCAGTGTGTCACTGAAGGAGCTGAATGCCAGACCTCTGGAAGTGTTCATGTGCAGTGTGCTGAAAAGGCAAGGCTATGGAGAAGGCTTCCGCTGGATGGCACAGTACATCGATTAGCAGCTGTCCTGCCCACTCCCATCCAGGCCTCTGAGGTCCATCTCCCAACATGCATAACTTGAATTCAATAGACTTTTGTTGGTTTCAGAATAGGTGTTTTTTAGATTATTAATATATCTACCTGAGTGGGAATTGCAAACTGATTCAAGTTTGAATATCACAATGTTAGCTTTCTAATTCCATACAGATAGTTTTTACAGTTTACAGCCCCACATCAACCTGTTCACCGTTTATAAAGATCAGCTTCCCAGCGGTACATTTGAAGCACTTTTTAACAATGTGAAACTACAAATATAAACCATATTTAAAAGCTCATCATGTGAAACTTTTATGTACTTTTTGGAAATAGTTTTTCAATTTTAGATTGTCCGCCTATCTTGTGTACAGTTAAAATCCGCTTATCAGTGATTGCATGATGCCTTACGGTTTTCAAGACTACTTTTTCTTATGCAAACGTCATGCAATAAAACAAACTACAACGTTTGGCTCTTTGTTGGGCAACTGTTTCTTTTGGGTTTGTCATACGTGGCTAGTGTGCTCTGAAAATGGCACACAAACAAGAGGGTGGTTGATGGTCAAGGAGGTTTCTTTAGAATCTTAGAATGATGCTGAAACTCCTGGAAGCTTTGCACTTACCACACAACAGTTGGAGTCCAGTGTGCCTGACTCCAAGATTCCGAATCCTCCATTTTCTTTACCAGTCATTCAACCTGTCATTACTATCACAGTTGCAGTCTGCAGCCTATCCTGTCCTGCAGTCCCTTCTGCCCCATGCTAGTCATCTGTTGCTGAGTCTAGCAACTCTTTGAATTTAGTGATTCTCTGACAAGTGACCTGCCTGTCCACATTAAGAGTCACTCTTAGGGCTCCTTACATGGAATGGGACTTCCAGAAGGGAGCAGCCTAGCTTAAAGACCTGCATGTCTGGGGAAAGTGACAGCTTGTCAGGTGGGATTCTGCATTGGGCATGCTTTATTTCCTGGGAGGAGGAAAACGAAAGCTTGTTTGGGGCCATCTTTATCTTACTGGAGCTCAGCTTGCCCAGCTCAAATAGCACAGATCACCCCCATCAGCCTCTCTGCCAACACAGCAATCCAAATCAGACCAAATCAAACCGAACTAGAAAAAGCCCAGGTTTAAGGGGTAAAAATGCTCCCAGATGATATTTCAGGACCTCAGAGAGGAGACAGGGAAGAGAGACAAAAACAAAAACAAAACCACACATCTGTTTTCTGGTTGCAGTTTAAATACCCTGTAGGAGTTGTCTTGAGCATCTCTGGGGGAGGAGCCCTATTCCACACTCTTTGGGTATATGGATGCCAGGAGCTGGGATGGAGCTTCCACCAGAATATCCACCGCTTGGGAGGCAGAGGCAGTCATATCTCTGAGTTCAAGGCCAGCCTGGTCTACAGAGTTCCAGGACAACAACACAGCAAACCCAGTCTCCAAACACAAAACAGACAGAAAATGGAGACCTGGTGTTAACCTCCCAGAGAGATAGTGAAAGACCCCCAGAAGCTCAGGCCCCCAGGATCTCAGCCCAGGACCGAGGCTACCCCAATTACCATGCAGAGGCAGAAACTTGATGCAAACAGCACGAGGGTTCAAAAAGTCTACAATAACCAAGACAAGATAGAGGAATTGTAAAGTCCTGTAGAAAACCCTGATGTCCTCCCAGCCCGGGGTCTCCAGGGACATTGTCACCCCTTCCACCTGTATGTAGATGAGGCTGGGAATCTCAGTCCTGGGGCTTTGGAAGTGGCTGATGGCTTATCCATCTAAGAGACTTGACCCAATCTGGTCTCAGCCGGGTGGCCAGTGTGTGTCCTGGAGGTAGCCACCATGGCTTTTCTGGTGAAGGAGGCTAATAAAGCTGACTCTGGGGCAGGAACTGATTGACCCACAATTGGTGGTGCCATCTTATGGGGCACTCTGGAAAGATGATGTCAAACACACTGGTGACACATTACCAAGCACAGCTCCTGTACCAGGCCTGTACCCGGTTATGCAAAACATCGGCCCTCAACCCTGCCAGCCTGTAACCAGGTTCTGTAGAACCTCTGCGGGACTGCCTTGGGGTAATGGACCTGACTCAACCTGACTGATGCCCTGTTGCAGAAGGTGAATGAGGTACTGTATACCGAGGGGAGCAGTTTTGTCCAGAATGGAATCAGGTACACGGGGGCTGCAGTGGAAACACCGAGTGTTTAGTTGCAGTCACTTAACCAAGGGATCTCGGCTCAGTGTTTGTTTTGTTTTGTTTTTTGAGACAGGGTTTCTCTGTGTAGTCCTGGCTGTCCTGGAACTCACTCCGTAGAAAGGCTGGCTTCAAACTCACAGAGATCCACCTGCCTCTGCCTCCCAAATGCTAGGACTAAAGGCATCCACCGCCGCTGCCACCCCTACCCCCACCCTCCCTTGTTTTTTAAATTAATATCTTTCACAGTTCTGAAGGGCACCGATTAGGCTAGCTGCCTGGTCAGTGAGCTGTGTGCACCTGGATTAAAAGTACAGGCTACCACACTTGGATATTTTAGTGGGTTCTGAGAATCAAACTCAGGTCCTCTTGCTTGCAAGGGAAGCACTTTACCAGTTTACCAACTGACCCATTTCCTCAGCCACCAGTGATTCTCTATCTAGCTTGTACAGAATTTCCTGAGCAGTTCTTTTAAAGCTATCACTATATCTCGCTTACCCTCTTGCAGGGTCCCTAGTTCAGTTTCCAGTACCTACATGGCAGTGCACAACCATCCGTAACTGCAGTCCCAGGAGATCTGATGCCCTCTTCTGACCTCCC
Source organism: Cricetulus griseus (assembly GCF_003668045.3). Taxonomy (NCBI): domain Eukaryota; kingdom Metazoa; phylum Chordata; class Mammalia; order Rodentia; family Cricetidae; genus Cricetulus; species Cricetulus griseus. Next base: position 66,069,520 of record NC_048600.1, read on the forward strand.
TGAACACCAGACATATATGTGATACACATACATACAAACAAATAAAACACCTACACACATAAAATAAGATTTAAAAAAATTAAATGTCACAATGGTTTCAGTGATGACCATTGGGCACTCACTACAAACAGGCAGATAACTTTGCAAAAATAAAATTTAATTTTCTTTCTTATTGGCTCCTGGGGGTTGGGCTAATGGGGAACAGATTTCCTCTACTCAAAAGAATTTGCATGATGGCCTAGAGAGATGGCTCAGCAGTTGAAAGCACTTGGCTGCTCTTCTAGAGGACCTATGCTCGATTCCCACATGGCAGCTCACTACTGTCCAGATCTCTTCTAGCATTGGATTGGATGGGCATTGGATGAATGGGAAGCACAGACATACATGCATGCAAAAAAAAAAAAAAAAAAAAAAAAAGCCAAAACACCACCACCAACAAAAAAACAAAAAACCCCACCCATACACATAAAAATAATAAATAATAAATAATAAATAAAATATTTTTAGAAAGTGACTTACAAAGTTTGCTTGTGGCATATTATATGGCTGTCAGAAATGAAACGGAGTAGTGACTGGAATTTAGGCACAGGTAGGGAAAAGCACCCAGGGTTAAGGGATCATTGCTGTTTACAGTTTTTGTTTTACGGTGCAGGGGATTGAACCCAGGCCATGAGCATGCTAGGCAAGGGCTCTACTATTGAGCTATATCCCTAACTGTTTACTGCTTTCCTGTGTTGAGGGCAAGGAAGGGAGTGCATACCATAGTGCACACATAGAAGTCAGCAGCACTCAGGAGGCAGAGGCAGGTGGATCTCTGTGAGTTTGAGTCCTGCCTGGTCTACAGGGTGAGTTCCAGGAAAGTCTCCAAAACAATACAGAGAAACCCTGTCTCAAAAAAAAAAAAAAAAAAAAAAAAGTCAGCAGCTTGGATGCTGGGCTTTACCTTCCATCTTGCTTGAGACAGGGTTTCTTGTTCCCCGCTGCATATGCCAGGCCAGCTGGTCCTCAGGCTTCCATGGATTCTCCCATCTCTCCATCCGTGGGAGTGTTGGCATCACAGAAGTATGCTGTTACTGTCTGTTCTTACATGGGTACTGGGGGGTTTGCCTCAGGTCCTCATGCTTGCATGGTAAGTGATTTATAGACTGAGCCATTGCCTGGCTCTACTGACTGCTTTATTGAGCTAAAGAAAGTTTAATAAAGCCAAACAGTGGTTGCACACGCCTTTAATCCCAGCACTCTGGAGGCAGAAGCAGGTGGATCTCTGAGTTCCAGGACAGCCAGGGCTTCACAGAGAAACTCTGTCTTGAAAAACCAAAAAGGAAAAAAAAAAGTTTAATATGAAATTCAGTGGGGTTGCAGTCCTATTTCATCTGGTAGTGGCCACATGGCAGAAAGCCAGAGGACATAAACATGGCCAAGTACTGGCACCCCCTTTCAGGTCTCATCTAGATCTTGGGGTTTTCACTGAACCCAACTAGACTTTAAGTTTGAGTTGGTTTCTAGTCCCACTTCCTGTTTAGGAAGCCAGACAAGCTTGGTTGCAGTCTAGAGAAAGCATGTTGACTTTCCTCCTGTTTAGGGCCTTCGACACTGAGGGGTCAGGGAACCCTCAGTAAGTCAAGGCAGGAGATCTCTAGCTCTTTCTGGCTGTAGAGAATCTAACGGACACTTGTCTGAGGATAAAACCCTGCAACTCGAGGACCTAGCTCAGCAGCTCCCGAAGGAAGCCAGCTGGGGCTGCTTTTCTTTCCTGACTGCCTGGCAGCAGATGGCAGGGCATGGAGCTATTTACAGAACAGCCTCAGAGTTTCGCCCCACCCCAGCTTCTATTTGGGGCCAGGCTGAGAATCAACAGACCTCTTGCATCGTCTGGCATTCAGGTAGCCATGGAGGCCCCCTTGGATTCGCCGGCTGTCAGTCTTGATTACCTGGAGCTGGGCAGCCTTTTATATAATTATCCTTAGTTTCGCACTGGGCAAAATCAGGACAGGGCACCTCCTCACGGGAGGTCTGTCCGTCAGATTCTCTCTCTCAAACACTTACACGAAGGTAAACTGTAATTGTTACCAGGTATTTAACCAAGTGTGTGTGGAAGTGCTGGATTTGGGCTTAGGCTCTTGAACTCTATTTCTATCTGTTTCCCTGTTAGTCATTCAGCAGGCATTAGTTCCTATAACCTGTCAGCTGAGGGCTACCATGGTGGCATAAGCGTGTAATCCCAACATTCAAGAGATGGAGGTAGGTGGATTGCCATCAGTTTGAGGCTAGCTTGGGCTATATAGTGAAGCTTTATTTAAAAAAATAAACGGGCCGGTGGTGATGGCACATGCTGGTAGGATTTGCTGAAAGAGGCAGAAGCAGAGGCAGAGGCAGGAGGATCACCAGTTCGAGGACAGCCTGGGCTACACATTTAGCGGGGCGGTGGTGGCTCACACCTTTAGTCCTAGCACTGGGGAGGCAGAGGCAGGTGGATCTCTGTGAGTTCAAGACCAGCCTGATCTACAAGAGCTAGCTCCAGGACAGCCTCCAAAGCCACAGAGAAACCCTGTCTCAACCCCCGCCCCCCAAAAAAGAAAAATAAATGGTTGGGGCTGGAGAGATGGATCCGCAGTTAAGAGCACTGGCTATTCTTCAGAGGTCCTGAGTTTAATTCCCAGCAACCATATGGTGACTCACAACCATCTGTTGTGGGATCTGATGCCCTCTTCTGCCATAAAGTTGTACATGCAGATATAGGATTCATACACAAAATAAATAAATCTTAAAAAAAAAAAACAGGCATGGGGATGGATACTCATAATATCAGTACTTGGGAGATGGAGGAAGGGGGATCAGGGATTTAAAGTTGGCCTTGGACACACGGTGAGTTTCAGGCCAGTCTGGGTTACACGAGACCCTACCTCAAAAACAAACAAACAAATAAATAAAAACCCATACAAAATAAAATAGGTGCACTTGCCACGGCACCATGCTAAGCAGAGGAAGATGCTCCAACATGATGAGCTTCTAGAAAGGGCTGCAAAGCTGAATCCTGCAGAATATGAGAGAATTAAGTGTGGTGGGGGAAAGACAGGACATTCCAGGCAGACAGACTAGCAAAAACAGAAGGATACACTGCACACTGCAGTCTGAGGACGGGTGGAGTCTAGTGACCGGTGAGACAGTGGGCAGGGAATATAAAAGTGCAGGAGAGATCGCAGCAGGCCAGATAGGAGGAAAAGGCAGGAGTCTGGGGTGGGCCTTTCCCAGCTTTCAACCCATTTATTTTGTTTTACTATTAAAGTGTTTGTGTGTGTGTGTGTGTGTGTGTGTGTGTGTGTGTGTGTGTGTGTGTGCGTGTGCTTTAGGGAGTTAGTTCTTCCTTTCCCCTTGTGAATTCTGTGGCCAAACTCATACCTTTACCCACTGAGCCACCAGCCTCAGCCCATTTCTTAACTACCATAATAAGCTCTTGGATCTTTCTTTCTTTCTTTCTTTCTTTCTTTCTTTCTTTCTTTCTTTCTTTCTTTCTTTCTTTCTTTCCTCCTCAGAAAGTTGCAAGAAAGCCAGGAGAAGTAGCATGTGCCTTTAATCCCAAGAGGCAGAGGCAGGCAGATCTCTGAGTTCGAGGCCAGCCTGGTCTATAGACCGAGTTCTAGGACAGCCAAGGATACACAGAGAAACCCTATCTCAAAAAAAGAGGAAGAAAGAAAGTATGTAAGAGCCCCCCACACTTGTCACATGGGCTCTGATTTACTCTCTTCAGAGCCCTCTGTTTGTCTACGGCATTAAGTAATTTTTCTGACCTCCAGAACAATCTCTGTCTCAGTGTCTCAGTATCATATCTGTGAGATAATTTTCACCAGAGGGCTGGGGGCAGAGACTAGAAATAGTCTTCCCTACTCCTCATTAAGTCCCATACATAGACAAGGCAAAGTTTTTTTTTAATATTTCATTTATTTATTGTATATACAACATTCTGCTTCCATGTATATCTGCACACCAGAAGAGGGCACCAGATCTCATAATGGATGGTTGTGAGCCACTGTGTGGGTGCTGGGAATTGAACTCAGGACCTCTGGAAGAGTAGCCAGTGTTCTTAACCTCTGAGCCATCTCTCCAGCCCTTAATATAGACTTTAAAGTTCTTTCTTTTCCTTCCTTCCTTCCTTCCTTCCTTCCTTCCTTCCTTCCTTCCTTCCTTCCTTCCTTCCTTTCTTGTGATGATCTTTCACAAGGAGACCTATCGGCAGTTTGTCTTAGAGGATAGTCCTACACTATAGTATCCAAGACCTTTCAGGAGGCAGGACACACTTCTTTAGCAAAGAGTGGGCAGACATGTGGCTGGAGGCAGGAGTCTTTGCAGCTCAATATCCCAAACAAACAACTGATATAAGAATGAACTAGCCTCTCAGATTCTGGAAATAGCATCAGGCAGGCAGTGCCCACGGGTGAGGGGAGGTTTTTGGCAAGCTCCCTTTCTCCTTTGCACAACTCTAGCTGACCTTCTGAATCTCAAATTGATCACAACAGTCAATCCCAAGCAATGGAAAGCAATGAAACATTGCTTGTGGGAGGGGGAAAGAGGAGGTCGAATCCAGCTCCCTCTGCCAGCCCTGTTCTTGGGTTACAAGGTCTCAGGTGTGCTGGGTGAGGAAAACCTGAGACACTCAGCATTCTGGCAGCACTCAGAATGCTGGCAGCTGTGTCTCTGGCTCAAGCGGCCAACTGTCACATACACCCCTTGAACTTCATCTCTGGTCCCCACCAGCTGTTTCCAACAAGCCCCTGTCAGGGAACTGCCAAAGGTTAGTACCTTCCCTGACCCCAGACCACAATTGTCTAAGGAGGAGGGAGTTTATGGAGGCCCATGAGAACTTGTAAACAAAAAGGGCTGGTTACCAGTTCTGATTCCAGGAAGTGCAAGTCAGTAAACAAACCTTGCCTCTGGGTAGTGGCCAAGCTGCCAGCACTCATGTCTCCCTCAATA